>NW_019173734.1:0-183878 GCF_001646965.1 Fonsecaea nubica
CTGAGTACCAATTCCCCCTTCTTTACTGCCCGCAGAGACTCCGTTGTCAATCACTATTCCCGCTCCTTGTTCAGGATGTCAAGAATGTCCGCCACAGGGATCTTCTGGGCTAGTGTCCGTTTTCCCCTCGGGCCCAAGCAGGGGTCTGTTGCGTGGGTGGCTGGTACCTGACACCAAGTAGCGTTGCGACCGGCGAAGCTAACCCTCATCGGATTGTTTTGAGAGCTTAACTGGCTCACCCGTTTGCTGGAGCTCGCTGGAGCTCGCAGTGGTGGATGTTTCCCCTGCATTGCCGCCCCCATTGGCGGTTTCAGGTCAGATCTTTACCAATCTGGCCGCTGACTGGCTTCGGAACGACCAGATCCTGCGACAGTAGCCTCGTTGCCAATTAACCTCGCCTGTTCTGCAGCTTTCCCCTTTTCTGGCCCCAGCCTGGGAATCTGGGACTCCCATGCCAGCAATCAGGACCGTTACGATAGCCCGACCCATGGTCACGGCCTTTCTGATACATGTCATTTTTACCCGCTTCTCTTCTCGCTGCCAGCGAATGGAACTTGAAAAGACACGTCTCTTACAACACCGGGAAACATGCGGTCTACCATCTACCAGGATCCCGGTCACACGAAAGACCACCATGAAACGTGCCAACCCGTTTTTGCTGTCCTGTTCACAACTCTCCTTCAACCCCTTCCACCATGTTCCCCATCGACCCCTCTGCTGGCAGAGGTATAACTCTGAGGTTCTTGTCGTTTCATTTGCATCTCCTTCCTTCTCCTTCCTACACAGCTGTCTTCCCCCGTTGTAGGCTCTCTGACACGTTTGTGCGACACATTGCACTTCGTCTTTCTTTCTGCAAGGCTAGTCCTTCGTTCCGTCATTCGCAAACTGCAGAGCTACGCTCGCGGTCACTCTTTCACCCAACCAGGTCCTTCATTGATTGAATCGGCTACAGCATTCCCCAGGCGGGTCCTCATACAATCCATATACTATACCTCGTGTCGCTTTCCTGCAAGACTACTGCACCCATCAAACACTATCCCCGTCAGCAGCTTACTCATCTGATTCAATATGGTTGCCAAATACTTGTCTGTGGCGTTGTTCGCCTCGGCCGTTTTGGCATATCCTAAACGACACGAACGATTCCACTATGGCAGTGGCACGGGTGGTGGCTGGGCTATGCCAACTGGTGGCATCTACCCCATGAATGGCACTGTTCACACCAAGGGCCCAGACTCTGGTGCTTCTTCGATGGAGACACCCTCTTCTGCCGTGGCTACAGCTGTCAGGACTGTCACCGTTCAGCCCATCCCGCTCGACTCGTCCTCTCCCGATACCGCTCCCGCTCCTGCTCCTGCTCCTGCTTTCTCTAGCCCAGCCGAGGTTGCAGCAGTCGCTTCTAGCTCCGGCCTCGCAAATACCGATGCCGCCCCAACAGTCGCCGCTGCAACGGCTGCTGCTCCAACCGATGTTGACATGTCATCTTGCTTCGTCTTGACTACCACCATCACCGCCACATCTGTCGAGTACGTCACGGTCACAGCAACTGCCGGCGTTGGTGGATCCGAGGACTCGGGCAAGAACTTCGGCATCCCTTCGGACTCTACAGCCACTCTCCCCTCCGAGGGATCTGCCCCTTCAGGGGGTGCAGGCCAGTTCTTCGGGGCTTCATCGAGCACCAGTTCTGCATCTGTTGCGCCCGAAGGCCCCGGCGGATTCTATGGTGCTTCTCAAAGCTGGACCTCGGCTTCATCTACTACGTCCGCTGCACTGGGTGATCTGTCTTCATCAAGCTCATTCAGCCTTATTTCGGTTTCTCCTACTGCTGGGCAGTTCTTCCCCGGAGGCGGAAGAAGCTCGGGTGTTCCATCCTTTGGTGGCTCTTCCATTTCGGTGCCATCCGTTGGTTCCCAAGGCGTCCCCTCTACAATCATCCCAACGACATTGGCCACTGTGACTGGCGGGTCTCCCGCTTCCAGCGCAGCCAGCAGCGCCTCGTCTGCGTCGTCGTCCGCCTCAAGCCCAAGCTCACCTCCTAGCACTGGCTCATCGGGCAAGAGAGGTCTCTCTTACAACGATGCTTCCCTGACCGACGCCTTCTCCGGAAAGGGTATGAGCTGGGCGTACAACTGGGCAGCATCGCCCGGTGGCCAGATTCTTTCTGGTGCTGAATTTGTCCCTCTTCTTTGGGGCCAGAACTCCATCTCAGGTTGGTCCAGCGCTGTGCAGTCCGCCATCGCTAGCGGATCCAAGCATGCCCTGGCCTTCAACGAACCGGATCTTGGTTCCCAATCGAACATCGACCCCGCGACGGCCGCCAAGCTGTACATCGACAACATGAACCCCCTCTCCGGCCAAGTCCAACTTGGGTCGCCCGCCATCACCAACGGCGCAGGCACCAACCCGCTCATGGGTATCGACTGGCTCAACGCCTTCTTCGACGCATGTGCCGGACAATGCAAGGTCGACTTCGTGGCCTTCCACTGGTACGACTCGGCGAACAACGTACCTTATTTCCAGTCCCATGTCCAAGACGTCATTGACGCAGCCGCAAAGCACGGCATCAGCAAGGTGTGGCTGACCGAATTCGGCGCCTCGGGCTCGGACAGTGAAGTAGCCAGTTTCCTGGACACCGTCCTCCCATGGCTGGACTCTCAATCCGCCGTCGAGAGGTACGCGTACTTTATGTGCAGCAACGGCATCCTCGTCAATGGCAACTCCGTCTCCTCACCGATCGGATCCACCTATGCGGGCTAAGAGAGAAAACCCCAGTTCGTCGGTACCAGCAGCACACACAGCCCCTGTGTCAGAGTATCTTCTATTTCGCTCCAGATGTTCACGAGCAGACGTTTCAACCTTCTATTTTAACCGTCTAAAAGCATCTATCACTATTTGTTGGGAATCCCTTCTACGGACCATTCTTGTATATTACTTTTGGTGACTATTTTTTTTGTATTCGGAAGAAAGGTCAACCTCCTCCAATTTTGGTGAACTTTGGGATATAGAGATGCATTGCGGTTTCTCGGGTCGGTCAAGAGAGGGAGGCAAAAATACTAGATCTTTGGGATCGGGAAATCCACCTTTTTCTCTCTCTTCTCCCTTTTCGTGATTAGAGATAGTGGCAGATCCATCAAAATAACCCACCCCTTTGATCTTTTTTGGACCTTTCTTTCGCGGTTGGTCCGAGCATGCAAGCGAGATACGAGCACATTACACTCATTTTCCACCCACATTGTCTTTTTTTAGAGAGGAAAAGGAAAGAGGTGGAAATTCTTTAACGAAAGGCACGAATGAAATTAACGAAATCAATATACAAAATATATGCCTAACTAAGGTATATATCAAGAAAAACAAGAGGTAGCAATGCCAACGACGTACACACATACAAACAATACAGATTCAGATCATCTTGTGGTATCATCGTCTTACCCCCATTTCTCACACGGGACACATACTGAGTACATACATGACATCTGGATCTTGTTTTCCATCTCTGTACATACAAACACAAGTGAAATCGACATCGGATGGACGGACAACCAACCAACCTGCCGAATGTAGATGATTCCGAAAGATTTCCCATCATCACTCCAACTTTTCCACCTTGTCGATTCCATATCTTTCTGGGAAATTTCCTTCTGAGTCGTGGCCCTCCAATGATGATGACGATGATGACGACTTGTCCACGGCGTTCCCATCTCCCTTCCACCACCCCAGCCGTAACCTGACGTGGTCGTCTCTGGTCCAGGAAGCGTGGCCTCGCTCTGCAATCTCCTCGACGAGCCGACTCCCCGCCAACAGGGCGGCAGATCCCGCAATCGTGCAGGGATTATGCGGCACCACGTCCTTTGTCGGGTTGAGCAGGACGGCGATCAGGCCGCAGACGAACATGACACCCAGGATCACCTGAAGCGTGAGCTTCGAGGCGTTGTTTTGACGCAGGACCGGAGTCCGGATGTTCAGCACCGTTGCTGTGAGCGTTGATGGGCTGCTCGGTGCTGAAGAAACCACATCCGCCGCCGCCTGCTGCTGCTGCTGCTGCTGCTGCTGCGTCGAGGACAAAGGCGGCAAGCTCACGCGCATGTTGCTCGAGATCACTTGAGCCATATATCTGCGATAGAATCGCTGTATGCCCATGCGAACTTGTTTCTGAGAAGATTCCGAGCCATCGCTCAATAATTCTTGCCGAATCGGCGTCCTCCCGAAGAGAACGGCCTGGAAAAAATTGTCCACCACCGCGGGGCCCGATAAGCTGCTGGAAGAATACTGGGTTTGGTTGAACAGAGAAAGGGACTGATCCATGTGGACTTGAATTCGATAGGTCAGGCCGTTCCCAAGCACGTCCTTGCTGTCACTACCAGTGATGAGCACATCGTCTGACGAAGAGTTTGCCACAATTATTGGAGGATTGTCTGCGGAGACGGAAAGATCTCGCGTGAGAAGTGTCAAGTTCGCTTGAACTTCCTCGACCACCTGATAACACACCATTGCTGAGACGGTACTGCTGTTTATTTGGCTGGCATCGGCAAAGCCGTAAATGAATCCAAGAGATGGACAACCCTTTGGGTTGTCGGGTTGAGTATATGGAGAGATCTCATCAGAGCTATCTGCAAAGGGCCCGGAGTAGGGCCCGACATGCAAATCGAGCATTTTGCCAAAGAAACTTGTGTTGGTAGAACTTGGAAACTGGAAAGAGTATTGAACGTCCAAAGTAGAGAGATTACCGCCAGGGCCACCAAATAGACATTGAGGGGGGAGATCGTAGGAAATGTCAATGGAAACACTAGAGGACAAGATATGAGAATTGTAAAACCCGGTAATGTTATATGCAGTCTTGTTGAGAATGTCGCATCTGAGTGATGACCGGAGCGCTGGTACATTGACACTTAATAGAGTGTTGTCGGCATATTTGTCAGAGTATTCTTGGGCTGGCTGAAGCTTTGGCAATGCCAACTCTCCGTGCGTCAATGGAGGATAACTCAGGTTCGCTGCTTCAATGAGACTGCTGACCACAGCTGCTCCATTGTCGTTGAGAACGCTGTGAGCCCAACTCATATTGAAACTGTCAACGTTCTGTAAAGCAAAGGCAGCGCTTGCGGATGTACTCGCATCCTCAACGGTAAGCAGGCCAGAACCAATGATGGTTAACACGCTTCCCAAGAGAGCCGCAAGTCCAGAGAAGACCGCACTTCCAAAGCGGCTTCGAACGGCAGTCCAAAGTGCAGCTACTGGTATCTTACCGAGCAGTTGGCTGCAGTTGGAAGGACTCACCCCAGCTTTACAAGTTTTCAGTGCCTGATAGGGCGCGAGAACTGCAATATTGAAATCCAGCGCGTTGAAACAGGTAGCAATCAATAGCATCGCCAGAGCGGGGATGAACCTGGTGTAGACTGCCGTAGAGAGATTGCTGGTTGCATCTAAAGCTGCTATACCAATTGCCCGTACAGATAGCCGCTGCAGGGTTTCGAGAACAGCGACAAGGATGACAGGGAGCACCAAGGTCAAGACGATCATCGGACGCTGAAGAAATAGTGGCTTCCACATCTCATTCTTCCCTTGAATCTGAGACTCGTCTCCATCACTTGAAGGCTGGACATCGAGGACCAAGTTTGATCCCTGAAAGGCGTTGTTGTTAAGGTACGTGGAGTAATGATATTTAGCCAACCGCTGATCGAATGACGGTTGCGCAGTCGATGATTGAGAGTTCAGGATTGCCTCAAAGGCAGGACTTTGTGCAAGTATAAAGGCTGTGTTGACGAGGTCTTCTGGGTTGTGTGGCACAACATCCTTTGGCCGATCATAGAGGATGAGCAAGGATGAGAGAATGAGTGCGCTAAATCCTCCAGCCATCAACCAAGCAGTCAACTCCCTGATATACAAGCGCTCCTGTAGAACGGTCTCCTGGCCGGTCAAAGTTGAACTTTGTTGCTTTACTAGATGTTTTGCAACGATCTGAGCAGCAACATGACCAAAGACCGTTTCGGCAGCTTGAATCATGACGTCTGGGTCCAGCAGGGACTCATAATCTCCACCGTTTACCTGAGCCATGGTCTCGAACATTGTGTCTGGGTATTCGGCGGCTGTTTCTTCATCTGCTTTGTTGCCAAACATAAGTGCCGCGTCCACATAGGCAGAGCTGAATAATTGTCCGAGTACCTCGTTAGAAAAGCCTTCCAGGGGGCGCGGTGACGGGGTGGCCACCGGCTCTAGCGTCACTTTGAAAGGCCTTTCAGATAAGTCATATGTAAGATTCCGCCTCTCGATCAGATAACTTGGGCGGCAAACAATGCCTGTCATGTTTGCCACGCCGGTTGACCAAGACTCAGCTTCAAAATCTATGCTGCTTGCGTCTCCAGTGGAATTTGCCACAGTCTGCTCATAGCGCATATCGGTCATTGTTAAGAGCTGCCAATTTCCAGTGGGGTTCGATGTGTCCTCGCCGGAGCAATCGACTCGCTGCATCAGCCCGCTCAACTGCCGTTTGGGACATTCGTATAATGCAGGATTGAGAGCATAAACCGGCTGTGCGCCAGCAAGAAGATTGCATCTCGGGGAAAGCAAGGTTATCGAATCTTCGGGGTGCCGCTCTGTTGAGTTTGCCGGCTGCAAATTCACGGTCACAGCAGCTTTTTCACAGTTGAATGAAGGTACAAAGGTATCCACGATCGTTGTAATAGTAGCGTTGACAGCTTGTGCATATGCCGGTGGCAACATGGCCTGGTAGACAATAGGGCCTTGAATGCCCTCAGTATCAGCCAGACCCTTGACCATGACCGCGTAGGCCCTGTAAAAGAATGATGAATCGGCAACTTCGAGATTTGCTGTCGCATTAAACGAAGAAGCATCAAACATGGTGGTCCCAGTAAAGACTATTCCCGGAGTGGTAACAACACGTCCATCTGTAAAAAATAGGCCCGTGGACAGAAGGGTGATCAGCTTCAAGACGACGAAGGAAATGATCGTTGTCGACACAACTCGATGCCTGTTTTTGAAGGATTCCCAGAGACTGATTGGTTGTAGAGGCGAGACGTAGTCGAGCAGGACACTTTGAGCTGAATTGGCATTGCCTTGCTTCAGCCGTTGCCAGGGAACCAGAGCCTTGCAATATTGATCGACCTGCCTCCACATCGCGACAATCAGAACGAGTATGGCAGTTGGGCCATAGGTCCACGAGTAATGGTTTGTTGTGACCAATGTAAATCCATCGCCTTCCTCATTGAAGTGCCAAAGTACTGCGAGCGCTGTCACACAGATAGCAGAGATGGCTGCTAACGTACCCAACATCGGCCCGGACAGCCAGACCGAATTCCACAGGTGTTTTGGACCATCTTCGGCCTTCTCTCGTCTCTGCTGCCGCCATCTCAAGAGCATGTCGGTACTTGTGTCGAGCAACTACCCTTTCTTGTCTTTCTGACAAGGTGCTATCTTCTCAGAGATGAAATTTGCTGCTTAGGACATAAGATGTGCTATAGACGTGGCCAAAGTTTAGTGACTCGCTGGTGGTACGTGGATTGATGGTATGAAGAATGACTGGGGCGGAACCGAGTCGTCAAGGTCACACAGATCAAGAGCTGCACAGAGGCGATATATATGCTGCGAGTCCTGGGTGCTACAATCGCCAAACGCCGCAGGTCGAGGGAGGTCTCGCAATTGGCCTGGCGCTTATAAGACACAAGGTTCAAGCGTCTGAGGACGACCCGCCGTCCTGACAGCGTTTCGAATGCGGCATTCAAGTACTGGAAGCTGAATAAACAAATCCAGAAAGCCACGATTTTGTTGCAGAATCGTTTTTACATGACTTGAAATGTAGAATTTTTGGAGAGTATGGGCAACCATCATCGGCCACAGATGGTTGACAGGTCTGAAAGCTGTCGCGAAACTCGACGAAGCTCGGTTCTAAGAAAAGAAGACTGAGGGTAGCATGCGGCGGCTATTGCGACAGGATGCAAAAGTGGCTTGTTTCATGTCGGGTTGGTCGTCCCTTGATGGTGATTGGTCAGCCTCGTCCACCATCTGGGCCAGCAATGATCAACTCCAAACACGCACCACCATCGGTCGTCATCATTGAGTCGAAACGATCAAAGCCATGCGTACAGACTTCAAGTCGCGGCATGAATTCCGGGCTGTTCAGCAAAAGGGATCTTCTTCCTAGGGCATGCATGTGGCTGGTCCTCGGCCGGCTGGTCCAGGAGCTGTAGCTCTTCAACTATGTTTGCGACATTTTCTCTGGGTCACCTTCAGGGTGAGCTTGGGCTCAGTCCAGTCTATCATAGACAAGGAATCTCAGCTGACCCATGGTAATGGGCCGAGCTGGACAATAAATCGTCTGTAATTGCCAATGAGTCTCCTTCTGCTCTAGGAAGTCTTCCTGTAACGAACCTTGAAGTATTGGCAGGTCCAAAGCGGACTATTATCTCAAGCGGGATCCCCTCCATGTTCCCTAGCAATCGGAAAGGGAAGAAGGTGGCGATATACAAGGCACTAGGCATTACTCGCAGCCATAATAAGCATCAGCGCCTGATTCTTAAGTGCTAGCCCTTTTCAGCCCTTGCTCAGCCGTCTCGACAAGAGGCAAAAGATTTCTCTCCCTCAACATAGGCAGCAGACTCTGGAAGGCTTCGCGTGCCTTGGCCTTGTCGCCATTATCTAGCAACAGATCTGCGCGGGTCATCTGGGCGGAGATCAAAGCGGCGGTGCAGATTTCATCGCGCTCCTCAGACTTGACAACGTCGGCCGTGGCGATCGCTTGGTCTGCCCATCTCAGGGCGGCGCGTCTCCCGGCCGCGAGCGTGTCCTTGGTCGCTGGCTTTCCATTGATCTTGGCGGTCGGTTTCTTCAACGCCATGTCCATGGCAGAAGCGATGTTGCTGAGGACTTGAACCTCTTTGCAGGATCTAGTGCCGTTGCACGACGCCCTCAGCGGTTGCAGAGTGAGCATATATAGTTGGATGGCGTTTTCCTCTTCTCCCGAAGTGGCATACAGATCGCCCATCTGAGACAGCATTGCAGCAATTTCCCCAGTAGTTAAGCCTGCACCATTCTCCTCAGTGAAAGTATTGACCTGAGGGTTCTTGGTCTCCTTGACGACAAGCCCGACCGCGTCCGACAGCACTTGTTTGGCCATGGTGGGATTTTGGAGATAATCGCTTTCGTACATTGAGGAGACTTTGATCTTGAGCTTGACGATTCCCTTGATCAGATTCGCGCGGAAATCTGCTGTTTCTGGATCCAGAGCGGATGGAGCATCGCTCTTGACGGACTGTGCTTGGTCGAGCTCTGCCAGCTTTTGTTCGAGATCCGAAGAGATACCGTCCAGAATTTCGATTGCAGCCTTCACGTGTCCAAACTCTTCCAACATCTGGGAGAAGCGGACCCGAATGCCAACCGTGTCTTTGCTATACGGGTCCATCCCAACTTCTTCCGCCTTCTTGATAGCTTGCATGAAGTATTGTGACGCGGTGTCCGGGTCTGGCGAGATGTGGGTATAGTGCAAGGCTAGCCGTAGTTGGTCTTCGACCGCCGGAGGATATACTGAGGTGCCTTTCTTCTCCCTCCGCCATTGGTCGTACGCCATGATGATGAGCAAGACTACTGAAGCAGTCGAGCCAAAGAGCAGGAACGGAAACAAGACAGGGTGCTTGACCCGGGCATCGATGACTGCTTGTTCGAATCGGTTGGGAGGTCTCGCATAGTTTCTGGCGTTTCTTGTCTGGACTCGTGCGTTGAGGGAGGGAGTGTTTCGGACGAGAGGCCGCGATTTGGACAGACTGTGGATGCGATTGAGGCAAGCTCGAGAGGGGGCGGGTTGTGCAGGCCTGAAGCTGCGAAGTATCTGACCTGTGAGCATACCGGATTTCATGTTCATGACCGCCGATGATAAGATTGTTCTCGAGAATAGGAGAGAAAAGGGCAAACTGGAAAGAAGTGCGGCAGGATCTTTATTCATGGTCCACCGTTTTTGAGCGCGGAAATAAATTTGAGAATCTACCCCAGATTTCTCGCGAACTGCGCCGACGTCACCATCGTCGCGCCACCACCACTCACTCGTATTCCCATCGTATTTGCCAACTCTCTCTGCGCCCAGCTCCTTTTGACATGCTCTACATAGTTCCTCAACGCCTCCAAAATGTGCGGGAGATACGCGCTAGGTCTCCGTGCGGCGTTTGTGCGGTACCAGCTTCAGCAACAAGGCATGCCGGTTGACGATGCCCCTGACGACGATGAAGCCCGCGAAACCTACAACTTCCCTCCCGGATCCTTTGGCCTTGTTTACAGGGCAGATGTCCCGGACCAAGGGGTCAGGGACAGCGATGAAGCAGGAACCAGCGACAACGCTGCAGTAAATCACGAGAGTCCAGCAGAGCAAGTGGAACAAGAGCCGCAAGAGTCGACCCCGCCGACATCCAGTCAATCGAAGCACTTCAATTACCAGCTCAAGGTCATGAAATGGGGTTTGATCCCCTTCTGGACCAAGCGCGCCCCCGACTACGGGTCCATGTTGCGTACTATCAACTGCCGCGACGACTCTCTAATCGAGAATCGGGGTATGTGGAACACGATGAAGCAAAAGAAGCGCTGCTTGGTCGTGGCGCAGGGCTTTTACGAGTGGTTGAAGAAAGGTCCGGGTGGAAAAGAGCGGATTCCATATTTCGTCAAGAGAAAAGATGGCAACTTGATGTGGTTCGCTGGACTATGGGACTGTGTCAAGTATGAAGACACAGGGGAGAAGCTGTACACCTACACCATCATCACGACAGATGCGAACAAGCAGCTGCAGTTCCTACATGATCGAATGCCAGTGATTCTGACTCCGGGGACCGAAGAAGTCAAGATGTGGCTGGACCCGACAAGGAACAAGTGGAGCAAGGAGCTTCAGGCGATTCTGAAACCATATGAGGGCGAGCTTGAATGCTACCAAGTAGACTCAGCCGTTGGGAAAGTGGGAAACAATTCACCCAGCTTCATTGTTCCGATCGACAGCAAGGAGAACAAGAAGAACATCGCCAACTTTTTCAGCAACGCTGGTGCAAAGAAGGCCACGGATAAAGTCAAAGTCAAGCCAGAACCAACCCAGTCTGCGGCTGAAGATATTGGAGACAGCAAGGATGTGCCGCTGCCTGCAACGAGTTCCCCTCCCGAAGAAAAGCAAGGGATAAAGCGACAGCATGATGACGAATCCCAAGGCAGCCCAACAAAGAAGCACACGAAAGTGTCTTCCACTACTCAGTCCTTGAAGTCTCCTCCACCCAAGACGACTCTGGGTAAGAAGCCGAAGAGTGCAACTAGCAATAAGGACATGACCCTGAAGTCTAGTCCTGCAAAGAAAGTCGAACCAGGTATGCAACAGATCACAAATTTCTTCAGCAAGTGAAAATACCTAAATGTGAGCCCTGGCGAGGGCTGGTCATATCTCTGCCATTCGCCCATCACGCTCGGGAGATGCTACCAGCTCCTCACTTACTTTGACCTCGATCCACTTGCCGCCAGCCGCCTTACGGACATTCCGCAAATGTCGCGCCACAGACTGCGCAGTGCTTCGAATCCTGTCGAAGCGTTCACGCTCTTTCTTGTACCGATAGAGCCTGCGCTCGGCCTCGATATCCTCATCCTTGGCTGGAGTGCCGTGTCCTATCGCCGAAGGACGAACCGGTCTCCATCCAACTTCTAGAATCAGCGTCTCGAGCCCACGCCAGCCACTGTTCCATTCAGGGCCCGCCATTTCCTCCCCAGGGGGGGATAATGAGGGTGGAGAGAAGAACGATACGGCCAGTGGGCTTTTCCATTCAAGTGCAGCAAACCAGTCTCCACAACCTGTAAGATCCAGCCATTTTAGGCAGTATAGGGAGCGGCTCAGTGTCCGCAGTATTCCTGCTGCTTCTCGCCAGTCGTCGTCGAGGGAGGTATAAATGTCCGATCCGTCATACACAGCCGATGCGAAATCGGGCAGGTTGATTAGGGCTCGTGTGAACGCGGCGTTTGGCGTGAGTGTAGGTTGAGGCCAGTGTGCCAGAGAAAGAGAGGTCAAAGTGCCCAATTCAGCAGTCAGAGCAAGAAGCGAAGACCACGAGGCAGCCTTGAAGTTGTATGGAGAGACAGCGAGGGACAGATGCCTCAAATTCTTGAAGTTGTGGATAGTTTTAGGCAGTGGATTGATAGTTGGAGTGTCTGTTGCGTGTTCACCGTTTGCATCAGTGTCCCAGCTATCTGGAGTTGGATCCATTGTAATAGTTTGATTTCCGGCCGTCTTCTTGATAGTTGTAGTACCTGCATTCTTAACCAATAGATTTCTTTCCAACTGTTTCAAAGTCGTCCAAGTCCCTACGGCATTGCTTAAGTCCAGCCTTGTGACCTGCGCCTTGTCCTCGGTGTCCGTTTCATCTAAAAACAGAATCTTCAAGGGATTGCTCCGGACCGTCTCGCTGTATACGGCAATGTAGCTCAACAGATTTTCCCTGAGTGAGATAGGCAGATCCACAAAATAGTCGCCGTCGTACTCTGCGTGCCATTCCCAATTGCATGCTATGCTCTTCAACACGAGATGCTGGAGGGAGGTGACAGAGGGGAAGGCTCCGTTCGGCAGATTACTCGACCGCACTTGAATGCGACCATTGCCAATGTCCGGATCGGGGGTAAGAGCGACAGGACAACTGGAAGCAGTCGAAGTGCCGCGTCTGCCTGTAAGCCAGCTCTGTGGTGGAGGCGGACCAGGGATGTGCCACAGCAGACTTGGACCCAACTCGCCGCCAGCTGCGCGAGGACCAAATCTGGGTCGTGGGGCGGGCGCAGGCGGCGTGGGTAGGTCAAGGACGGCTCTCACAGAGGGGTGGACAGAGGATGCGTTAGCTGCAGTGTCAACCCTCGTGCCATTTCTCAATTGCTGGCGACGAGACTCCCGAATCAGATCATTGACGGTGCGTGGAGTATCCGAGTTTTCAGGTTTGGAGGCCTGCGACTTCGAGAGCGAGAGGGTATGAGGACTGCTGGACTGCGGTTTGAGGAATAGGACTCGTTTTTGGTGTTTCTTCGGCATAGATTCAACCGTGACGGGTGACGAGGGGACAGGTGGGTGAAGTCCACAGGGAACAAGGCGAGGATGAGTACCTATCGAGCTATATCGAGCTATCTTGTCTGTTCATGGGGAGTCATGATCGAGTCAGGAAGGGAGTCATGGACGTAGGTAGTAGTCATTTGACCGCCGCCTGTTCCAGACCGGACCATCACGTGTAGCCAAGAGAGAGAATGTACTTGCTCGTATGTCATTCCCGCTGTCAGTGACTGTCACAATGTCCAACCGCTTATTGCCTCAGTGCAAAGGCGGCTACTTAGCATGTGAGGTGTATATGGTGCATGAGATTAGCAGTCTACATGGAGACACTAAGGATAGTTAGGTTGGGGGGGTAGAGATCCCAGAGTTAGAGGTATAAGTGGACTCCTGGCTCTTTCGGATAACGGGAAACAAGCGCTGTGGGGGAGTCATTCACACTCACTGGCTCTCTTGGCGAGGGACTATTGTAGCTCTTTTGACCACAAAGGTAATAGGCGTGGCAGGCTGGCAGGGTAGAGTTGAGGGAGGGCAGGATGAGAGGGCATCAGTCAAAAATCCACGTCAATGGTATTATACAGATAATATTGGCTGCCTTTCCTGTGAAGCTGTGAGGGACGGGGCCGATGCCACTGGGAGCCCATGTAATCGCCAGTGTGTTTCAACCCATCCCAGAAACACAAGCCACACTTTCATGGTCGGTCTATCCGCTATCCCTAGACCTATCTCTTTCTCTTCCTGGTAGATCGTCTCTCTGCCTCGATAAAAATACACCTGTTTTCCACCAGGAGTCGTAGCTCGGCCGTACCCGACAGCTCTTTCGCATAGCACGGCCTGAACAGTTGTGCCACGTCTAACGTCTTGTTTGCTTCACCATAAGTGTTATCAGCAGGAAAGCTGGTCGAAGCTCGAGATTTTGGGTGGACGCGAAACGCATCTCAACTCCGTAAATATTCAATACGCGCACTCTAGCGCATGTACCGCTCCCAGTCTGTATTTGCTTCAGTCAGAGCTTGGAGGAGCGAGGTGCATTTTCTGAGAATATGCGAAGCAGAGGTAACGTATGACAGTATCGATCGAGTTGAGCCTTCTAGAAGCCGGGCGGGTTAAGTCTCTGACTGACTCTTGTCCATTTCGGTAGTTCTGAAATATTTCATCAGCAATTGTATGCACGGATCAGAGCTTGCCAGACATACTGTGAATGCCTTTCCTGTATTTCTTTTCCTTGCGATCAAAAATCGTGTACTTGTCCTTTGGAAGCATCTCCTCCTCTCGAGGCATCTCCTGGTACCATCGCTCTACCGCTTTTGCCGTCAATCCGCCATTTTTCTGCAGGGCAGTGCTGACCGTGTCGACGACTTTATCGACCAACTTTAATCGCTTTCGTTGACGCGCTTTCTGCATCGAAGAGAGGCGCCAGGGGATTTTCCTGCAAGCAAGACTCAATTAGTATGGACGACCGGCGAAGCGCTCCCTTTCCGACATGGACGCACCATAGAAGACCTCCTGCTAGAGGAGAAGTCGGCCTGAACATGACTGGCGAAATTAAAAGGGATATCCAATTAACTGATCAAGTGCAGGTCGAAAAGTGAGCTGCTATTGTTGCGTAGAAGAATGGGGAAGTTGAGCGCTATCGGAAATGTTCCCGCAATCATTCGCTCCGCAGCTTCAGCCCAAAAAATCTCCCGCCGACTTACTGACAGCCAACAGCTCCCGCACGACGCCTCCAGCAGACATGGATTAATGAGAATTTCTATCTACGGCGCTCGACGACTCCTCCCTTCCTTAATCAGACTCGATGGACTTCATTACATTCGTTCCTTTGCCGCGCTACAGCACCAATGCCCTTCCACCGCAATGACCTCAATCTCTACCAAAACCTGGAGTCCCCGAGCTTTTTCTGGCGCGGTGCCTCGTACCAAACGATCCTTACCGTTGCCACGTTGTCGCGTCTCTTCCTCTACACTCTGAACAAAACCGAAGTTCAAGGCCTACCCCGTTTTCTTGACCTCCTAAAGTCGCGATCCGACTTCAAAACACGTCGTCGCGGGCTGTTGACCGTCTCGAACCATATTTCCGTCCTCGACGAACCATTAATATGGGGTGTTCTTCCTTTCTCCTTCGCAGCCTTCCACGGCTATATGAACCACCGCTGGAGTTTGGGTAGTCATGATATTTGCTTCAAGAATGCTTTTACGTCCCATTTTTTCACATTGGGACAAGTCCTCCCTATACACCGCGGCGCACACTCACCTTTTGGTGGACCCTACCAGGCAACTATGACCGAAGCTGTCCGCCTGCTCTCCAAGATCTCTGCACAGAAGCAATCACTCAGTCCCCTGAGCAACCCGCGGTTTCACAAGGATTGGAAGCCTGCTCAATGGCCCTGGGATTGCGTGGATCCGTTTTCCGAGATCTCGCCTCCACCGTCCTACCCGTCACAGCCCTCCGATGTGAGGTGGTATCTCGCCCCATCACGCTATGCCAGCAACTCGTACAGCTGGGTACACATCTTTCCCGAGGGAATGATCCACCAAGCCACTGACAAGACGATGCGCTACTTCAAATGGGGTGTGGCCCGGCTCATTCTCGAGCCGCCCGAGTGTCCTGACGTGGTACCTATGTTCATTGAAGGAACGGACCAGGTTATGCATGAGAGTCGGTCGTTCCCTCGCTTCATACCCAGGATCGGGAAAAGAATTTCTCTTACAATCGGGCGGGAGCTGGACGTTGAGGCCGTGTTTGGCGACCTGCGCAAGCGATGGCGAGATCTGGCAGACCGACATGCCCGTGAAGCCGGACTGCCTGGATGGGACGAGATGATTCTGGGTCTTGTGCCCGAGAACTTGGCCAATCATCCCGAGGCCGTGGAGCTGAGGATCGAATGTACAAAACGTGTCCGAGAGGCGGTCCTCGAGGTCAGACGCTCCAGGGGTTTGCCGGATGAAGATCCCAAGAATGGAGTGGTCGAGACGTGGGCGAGAGAAGGGCCGAAGCGTGAAGGCTTGATGGACGACGGTACTTGGGTCAAGGACACCTAGAAGAGAGAGAACCAGTGTGTGCACTGGAAGGACAATGCATCTATGAGTCATTCCCAGGTCGATGAGGCTCTTGTATAGCCTTCCACAATGGAGATTTGACATCCTGACCCTCAAAACAGAACGTAGATTCACTCGCTTCTTCCGAATGCGGACTCGGATTCTCCACTACCTACCCCTTGCCACTGCTAGAGATAGGTATTCATACTAACACATATTATATACTCCGGTCCAATATGGTTGATTTGTGTTAGGTACATAATTTCGAACAGCATCCCGCCTGGGCTAATCTCTTTCCTCGCTTTCACCAGTTCAAAATGTGTACATCTCGTTCAGTCGTAGGAATGTAACATACCTTCGATAGGACGTGCACAGCTACCTCCATTACCTACCCATGTAGCTCTCAGCTGTCACTGCGTCGTCAGGGTCAAGCCAGTCAAGCGGCACGTCTTTTCCACTACTATTATTCCAGGACAAAGGACAGACCTATACAAGAGCCAAATTCCCAGTTGACCATGAACCTGCATTAAGGGATAAAAAGACATATCCTCATTCAGACCTAAGCACTTATCTGCAGTTGTACCGGGGTATCCAAGGCTGCCACAAACACCAACCCAGCCCTGCAAACGACACGCTCGCGCTTTCATTGTCGTAGCCTTTTTCCAATGCCACAAACCCTGTTATCCAAATATTTCTCGGGTCGTCAGCCTGCCCCTCCCAGCCCGCTAAAAATACAGGCGTCGCCGACCCAATCTGTCTCAAATGGTACCAGAGTTCCCCGAGAGAACTACCAGAGCTGTTCAGAATCATAGTTGTCTGCTGCTGCCAAAAAAAAATCGTACCAAAAACCCAGTCACCTCAAGCTGAAGCAGCCACTTGCTGAGAAGCCGTTGTGGGGACAGTTGGATCGTCGCCTGGACTTGTCTCTGCCCATGCTCCCCACAGTCCTCGTTTTGCTCTGATCCGTAGGGGCATTCCTATCGACTTGTTGCCTTGCTCAACCTTTATTGCGTCCTTTGAGGCTAGAACTAGCACCTCGAAGAACATTTTCGTGGCATCCTCCTTGCTTGCCCGACCTTCTGGGACGAGATCTTGTAGCAGCACGGATTTCTTGGCTGGCGAAGATGGATGGGCATCATCAGCATTCCCAAGTCGGTCACGCAGGAGATGAACTGCATGTTGTGTCCCGAGTGAGATAGGGCCACTGTCGGCAGGATGGACAAGCGGCACCGTTGTATCGTTGAATGTGCCGTCGCCGGCATCATCTTCGTCCTCAGCAGCATTATCGAAGACTGGAAGACCGTCGCTCATGGGTAGAGGGGCTATGTCATCCAGGGTGATGTCGCGCTGGGCATCTTCAAGGTGGACACCTTCATCCTCCATTGCATTTTCTGGGCCTTGTAGTCGTGGGGACTTTTCACTGTGTTCGTCTTCGCTTAGACCACCGATGCCGCTATCTCGCTTCCTCTTGAGTTGCCCGGATTTCGACACTATTTCAAACGACAATAGACCTTGGAGCTCGGGTGCCCAATCTTTGGACTGACCGTCATTCATTGCGTACGAGACAAAGCCGCCGCTCTTTTGCATGCTCGCTAAGTTCATCGTGAGAGAATTTGAAGGCAGAAACGATGGAGGGCGCAAGATCTTCGACCGGTCTGCTGCCTGTGCTTTGATCTGGTTGTTATGGAGCACAGTTTCAACGTCGGGCATGAGGACTTTCTGCTTTCTACTCCGCTGACGTTGCCGGACTACCACTTCTTCGATCTCCTCTTCCGGTTGGTTATGGAATGTCGTGTCGAGTTCGCGAAGGATGTCAGAGTTAGCCTCTGATAAAGGAGACTCTGTGTCTCGTCCACGAGACGGGACCCCCGCCACTCGTTGCAATTGGAGTGTCTCGTCATCTTCGAACTCAAGCGGTGCTGCATCACCGACAGGAGGTAGAGTATCATCTGCATAAGGCTGATCCGGCATAGGCGTGTCTTCACCGAAATCCAAGTCGAGGGCCTCTTCGTCGTCATAAAGGAGGGCCTCTCCTTCGCCACTAGGTTTCGGGCTCTGTGCATTTCGACCAAGATTCATACTGACGGTGGTGTCATTCATGTCCATGTCATCGCCTTCTCCAAAGTCGAGATCAAGATCGACCTCGTTGTATAATAATTCTTCGTTAGGAGTGAGCATCGATTCAGAACTCTTCTGCTGAGGGACGAGAGAGCTGGTCCAGTCTTCTTCTTCCTCCTCATCGAGCAATTGACTTTGTTCAGTTGTAGTGGGTGGTTGTTGGGTCATGGGGAACGTGAAGTCCATGTTAGAGAACAAATCATCGATGGTGAGCAATTCAGGTAGATTGAGGTCGACAGTGGTTGTCGCATTGGCGGGCAGATCGTGGTTGTTGGTCGATTTGAAGGTCTAATGTATCATTAGCATAGAATACTACAGGAAGAAAGGCGACGCACCATTCTGATCTTGACCAAAGCCTCGTTACAATCGTCGAGCAGATATCGGGCTTTTCTCCCATAGATTCGCACCACGCCCAGCATAAGCTGACCACTCAGGCGCAAGGCCATAGGAGCATGTCCTTGGTCCACAATGGCGCCCACGCTGCTCTGAATATCGGATTGTAGGATTTGCGATTTTGAGAGCTTGCGCTCGACATTAGAAGCAAGCCAGACACGAGCCAAAGGCCCGGTCTTGGCCAGGAGTTGTTCTGAATAAAACATGTCAAGGTAAGTGAGAGGATGAGCTGTGAGTGACAGTTCACGGGGACATGTGGACGGGTGAGGAGAGGTCAGTCAGGCTGTAGAAGTGGGCGATGGACGTTCGACGCGTCGAGGCAAGATGATGTTGATTTCAGGTCGCGCAAGTGGATGCGAAGACAGATCCAACTAAAAAAGGATGCGAGGAGGATTTCGCAAAGAATCAAAGCTGAGAAAGGCGCGCTCTCTATGGAGACGACGGAAGAATGCGAGTAGATGATGGGAGTTGGTGGTTGGGATGCGACTTGAGATGCGAAAGGTCGGGGAGAAAAGAGGGCGGAGTGGCTGGGCGTGCGATGGCCAGATGAGAGGTGGATGGGCGAAGGTTGATCTTGTTTGTACGGAGTACCTCGTAGTCGTGGCAGCCTCGCCCGTAACGCCCACCCTCCACCGCCCAACGCCAACCCAATGACCAGTGTCCGAGCACGCCTAGTAGTGCCTAGTGCCTAGTGGCTTCTCGTGTTCGCCCAACCTTCCGCCTCGGGGGCGCAAATTGGAGTTCGGAGTTGCGGCCCACCAGAGCCCATGCCTTACCGTAGCGTCAATGCAATTTGCAAGACTTCGAGGACGGAGACAGAGGCGACAGGATCCCTGAGATCTTACTGCGAACCCCCATTCTTCTTTCCAACAGATTCATTGCGGCACACGGCTGACCATTCTGTCGTGTGACAACAATTATCCTCCTATTCTCTCTGTCAATATTTGTTTGAGTCCACTCTAGCGTTCGTCGTCTGTGCATGCGTTGCCTTCGATCATCCACTCGACTATCCTTTTTCATCATACATTTTGCGGACGATGGGGTGGAAATCAACATAGCTAACATGCAATCATGTCAACATTACTACCGGTCTTCAATGCAGAATCGCAGACAGACAGGCCGCGGAGTCCAGCCCGCTATGCATCCACTTCCTCCTCGATAACATCCTCTTACTCTCTCCTCACCCCCCAAGAAACCGCCGAGCAACTGAAGACTTCAATCACTCAGGGCCTGCTGCGGACTGAGGCACATGCGCGACTGGCAAAAGACGGGCCCAATGAGTTACCCCATGAAGAGGAGGAGCCACTATGGTTGAGATTTCTTAAGCAGTTCAAGGAGACCTTGATACTTCTCCTGCTCGCATCGGCCGCCATCTCGCTCTTCATTGGCAACAAAGACGATGCCGTCAGTATTGCCCTCGCCGTCACCATTGTGGTTACCGTCGCTTTTGTGCAAGAGTATCGATCGGAGAAATCCTTGGAGGCCTTGCATAAATTGGTGCCTCATTACGCCCATGTCAGACGCTCGGGGCCTCGGTCGACCACGTACACGGCTAGACATCAGCATTCTGAAAATGAAGCAATTGAGATGGAGCCATTGGCTAACGGCGCCGCGGTCCCCCCAGAGGAAAAGTCGTCTGCTACGATTCCTGCATCTCAGCTTGTCGTGGGTGACCTAGTCATCTTTGCTACCGGCGACCGCATTCCCGCCGACATCAGAATCACCCACGCTGCCGAGCTGACAATCGACGAATCCAATTTGACCGGCGAAAATGAACCAGTGGAAAAGTTTCCTGCCGCGCTGGACCCGACCATCCGTAGGTCGGAGCACCACGGCACCCCTGAACCCTACAATGCGGCTGGCGCAGTAGGCACCGACGTACGTCTCAATGAGCAGCACAACATCGCGTTCATGGGAACACTAGTGCGGTCAGGCCATGGGGAAGGAATTGTCATCGCCACCGGTGGAAAAACCGAGTTTGGGACGATTTCGTTGTCGCTTCAGGAGATTGAGGCTCCTCGGACGCCTCTCCAGCAATCGATGGATTTGTTGGGGAAGCAACTTAGTTACATGTCTTTCGTCGTCATTGGAGTGATTATCATCATCGGCCTTATTCAGGGCAAGAAATTGTTGGATCTGTTCACCATTGGAGTGTCACTGGCTGTCGCCGCAATCCCTGAGGGTTTACCCATCATTGTCACGGTTACTCTGGCACTGGGAGTGTTACGTATGGCTAAACGAGGAGCAATTGTCCGCAAGCTCCCCAGCGTCGAGACATTAGGTTCGGTGAATGTGGTTTGCAGCGACAAGACGGGAACTTTGACTCTCAACCACATGACCGTGACCAAATTGTGGCATTTCGATACGGGGAAGCCATTCTCCGTCGACCCGACAGCAGCACTCACGTCTGCGACCAAGGCCATCCTTCGAATCGGCAATATTGCAAACAACGGTCGACTCTCTCACAATGCTTCCGGGACTCCCGCGACTGCTGCCTCCGCTGCGGTGCTATCCTCTACTAGAGATAGATCATCTACCGTCACCAAGAGTCGATGGCTGGGTCAGCCAACCGATATCGCCATGCTCGATTTGTTGGATGCGCACGGTGAAGACGATGTTCGTGAAAAGATCGGGCCACGAACAACCGAGACGCCATTTAGTTCGGAGCGAAAGTGGATGGGCGTTGTCATTGGCAGTGCCCTTGGCGAAATGACCAACGGCTATGGGCATGGATCAGAAACAGCCTATATCAAAGGCTCGTTGGAACAGATTCTGAGCAGGTCTGACACGTATTTGACTAAAGATGGTCAAGAAGTGGTGCTTGACGAGAGCCGTCGGAAAGAAGCCAGTGCAGCGGCACAGGCCATGGCGGAGGAGGGACTTCGGGTCATCGCATTTGCCAGTGGTGTCCTCAGGCATAAGCCACGGCAGACCAGCAGAAGCTCCACACCATCGTTGGGAAATAAGAAGACCGCAGAGCCAGAGTCGGATATCTTTACTGGCTTGTGTTTTGCAGGTTTGGTCGGGATGAACGACCCTCCCCGAAAACACGTGAACAGATCTATCCGACGGCTGATGAATGGAGGAGTGAAAGTCATCATGATCACGGGCGATGCAGAGACGACGGCGGTGGCGATCGCGAGGAATCTCGGGATGCCCGTCAGTCAAGGAAATTCAGGTTCGAGGTCCGTCCTTCGAGGTGATGAGCTTGACCGTATGTCAGAGGAAGAACTGTCGGAGGCCATTGTCAGGACGAACATTTTTGCGCGCACCAGCCCAGACCACAAGATGAAGATTATTCGAGCTCTTCAGGCTCGGGGAGACGTGGTGGCCATGACGGGCGATGGGGTCAACGATGCTCCCGCGCTCAAAAAGGCCGACATTGGAATTGCAATGGGAAAGCTAGGCACAGATGTGGCCAAAGAGGCGGCCGATATGATTCTGACAGACGACGACTTCTCCACAATCCTCCGTGCCATCGAACAAGGGAAGGGCATCTTTTTCAACATTCAAAATTTCATCACATTCCAGCTGAGCACGAGTGTTGCGGCGTTGAGTTTGGTCCTTCTCAGTACCATGTTTGGTTTCAAGAATCCACTCAATGCCATGCAGATTCTTTGGATCAGTAAGTCATGTCGGGTGATTGTTCGCAGTACCTCAGCTAACGTGTCTCAGATATACTCATGGATGGCCCTCCTGCTCAGTCACTGGGAGTTGAACCAGTTGATCCGCGGGTCATGATGCAGCCGCCACGACCTCGCAATGCCAATGTGCTGACCAAACGACTTATCCGCCGGGTTCTCACCTCGGCGTCGGTCATCATGATGGGCACTCTTTTCATCTATCTTCGAGAGATGGTGGACATTGATGATCCCACGGTCGACCCGCTGGCGGTGGCGTCGACACCCCTCCGCACCCGAATGGTGACGAAACGCGACACCACCATGACCTTTACGACGTTTGTGCTTTTTGACATGTTCAATGCGCTGACTTGCCGGTCGGAATCCAAGTCGGTGCTGATTGGCGAAATCAAGCTCTTTGGAAACAAAATGTTCAACTACGCGGTTGCAGGCAGTCTCGCGGGCCAACTGTGTGTTATATACTTGCCATTTTTGCAACGGGTTTTTCAGACCGAGGCGCTGGGTCTGTGGGACCTGGTCTCTCTGATCTGCATAAGCAGTACTGTGTTTTGGGTTGATGAATTGAGGAAATGGGCTGAAAGGAGGCGAAGTTCTGGACGCATGCCGAGTGTTGGGTATTCGGCCAATGTATAGGATGACTGCTGGGAGGGATATGGTGGTGAGTAACTCTATTCATGGAGCCCAGGTATAGTCGTGGCGGTGTATAGATTAGACGAAACCGTGCATTAACGAAGAAACATTAATTATCACAAGAGACGTGTCGCTATCGCTCGTAATGCCCTTGTTTCAGCTGCGTAGCCGTGACAAGGACTGACGAGGCTGAGAACGACAAGGCTGAGTGGATGTGCGTCATCCTATTGGCCAGTCGGTTCCGGAACCTCATTATCCCGCTTTACTGTCAATGACCATTGGATTCGATATCTCTCTGCTTGGGACATCGCAAGCTTTGGTTCGAGCGACTCGGACCCTGCACACTATTTCTCCCCGTGTACCGAGAATTCTGTCGGACAGTTGGATCAGGCCGTGCGACTAGCCAAGGTTTGCGCCAAAGCCGGTGGAAGGTGGCAGAAGGACGCCCTGCGTACGGAGGGGGAAAGAAAAAAATCTTTGGATAAGTCAGCAAGCAGCCAGATCCGATATCGATATCAACATCGACGGAGACACCGCAATTTCGACCGCGATCGCGATAGAGACAACATTGAAGAAACAGCATCAGTAGCGATAGGGACGCACAGGGCTTGTTCATTGCCACGCTCTTTCTCTGTTCCATCTCCCCCACACACGCTCTCTGAATTTCCCATCTGCCTGCGCACGACCTCAACCCCTCCGCCCGCACCATATCATTGCAATTGCCGCCTGCTCTCGATAGAATTACACACCTCGACAGACCCCGAGTCCTTTCATTCAGCCATGCCACCCAACGGACCACGCGATCCGTACGCCGGGCCTGAAGCAGGGCCCGAACCGCCGTTTCCCATCAAGCTGTGCGGGCCGGTGATCAAGGGGTTTGGGAGGGGGAGTAAAGAGGTGAGTGGGAGTGGTTCTTTGTTTTCTTCTTTTTTGGTTCCTCGTCGTTTCGTGTCCCGGGTTTGGTCCTCGGATCCACGGAAAGAGAGAAATCGGTGCTTCCAAGGGACGTCTATGAGCGGGTAGGAAGAAGGGGAGACTACGAGAGCAGGTTAGAAGTGGCTGAGTGAGTGAGTAAGAAGGCTGTGCTGTTGCACTGCTACGTCGAGAATGTCGTGTCCTGAGAGATCTTCTCGAGTTATTAAACGCCGACTACACGACATCCGCGACTGCGGTCTCTGCCGTTCTGATCACGAGAAGACGACCGCATTCGCCATCTCACAACCTTGGACCTTCGAGGACAGCCAACTCTCTCCACCAAATCTTCGGACGAAAGATATCCTTTTCCTGAGATGTCATTCCATTATCCGGGGCTGCTATCTCATCTCAGAGCTCCCCTACCCGAGGACCAAAGCCATCTCTTCTTCCTCGTCCCCCCCAGCCTACTCTTCTCTTCCCTACCCTTGTCTTCCTTTTTCCATGTTTACGACCCTCGATTTCTCCTCAAATATACACCAACCAGCATCAAGACCCCCGGACGAAACAGACAAAACTAACTTTCCTCTTTTATCTCGGACGAAAACAGCTCGGCATTCCCACAGCCAACATCCCCACGGAAGGTCTTTCGACCGAGCACCCAACGCTGCCCAGCGGGATCTACTACGGTTTCGTGGGCCTGTCGTTGAAAAGCTGCCCGTCTGCAGCTGCACCGGCACCGACTTCGACTCCCAGCACCAATACCAACACCAATCCCACCTCCTCGTCATCCTCGATATCCTCCGCCCCCGACTCTTCAACCTCATCCTCAATCCCCGCTCCGCCCCTCGTGTCGATCCACCCGGCCGTCCTCTCCATCGGCTTCAACCCCTTCTACAAGAACACGGTGCGCTCCGTCGAGATCCACATCCTGCACGAGTTCCCCCGGGACTTTTACGGCGCCGCCCTCAATTTGCTCATCCTGGGGTACATCCGGCCCGAGTACGACTACGTCAGCCTGGACGCCCTGGTCGAGGACATCCACGTCGACTGCGCCGTCGCGGCGCGCAGTCTCGAGCGGCCCGCCTACCAGGCCTTTCGGCAGGCCGGGTGGGAGAGCTGGTTGACGGACTTTTCGTGGATGGACAAGGTGGATGCCAAGGAGGTGGAGAGGGTCGTGTTGGGTCAAGACGGGAAGGGGCAGGGTTAGGGGCATAGTCAGACCCAGAATGAGATTGATGATGGTGATGATCATGATAGTGGTGATTAGGGTGATGGTTATGGTGATGTGCAGGAATGAAGGCATGACTAGACGGAAAGGGTCGATTCAGTGGTCAATCCCGTGGTAGGGGTAGAGAGAGAGATGCCCCAGTGGGCAACGATGCAAAGGACTGACTAACCAACGGTAGAGGTAGAAGTAGAGGTATTCCTGACACGCAAGATACAGGACATCGGTACAAGGTATAAGAAGAACTCCTCAAGGAGGGTATAGCTTCCCTTTCCCTCTCCCTTTCCTGTCACTGGGGCCTGCAGGGGTATATACTGTAGGTAGGTTCCTCAATAACTAGAGAGGCTCTACGACCAAACACTGGTGCACTCGTCCTTGGGTCGGATCAAGTGTCCTACGAATACTCAAAGAGAAAGAGAAGTCGACCCATCTTTGGCCTCGCAATTTTTCCATTCATAAACAGTGCCAGGCAAGGCTCTCGGGACACTCAAGAAATTCCATGACCTACACCGTCTGTGACGGTCTACGCCTCGAGTTTCTGTCCCAAATCAAGGGTCATGGGTAGGTATATAAATCCTGTACTCGCGCAGTTCCACTGCAGCATATCCACAGTCTTCCCCAATTGCCGGGCCTGAAGCCAACATGGCCCAGACCTCCAGGCCATATAACCAAAGTATCCCGCCACATCGCACCTCCATTTGATACATAAAGCAATCGTAAACCGCAAATAACTTTTTAGGCCTCCTATATACAGGGCAAAAACTGTGGCGCGTGTTAGTCTGCTGAAAAGGACATAGGGGCTAGAGAACTCACATTCATAACAATAAGCATGGGTATATCGAAAACGTCGCGTTTCACCGTCCAGCAATATGTGCAATCCACTTTCCCATCAGCAGATCCCAGCTTCTGCATACCTTTTTCGCCAGAGATACCGTCGCGTTCCCGCTTCATATCTTGCTGGCGGCGAGAGCTGTCTTGCCGTCGCAGCTCCAGTTGCCCCTGGCGCCCTTCTTCGGTGCGCGCCTCGGCCTCGACATTGAGATTCTGGGCGAGTTCATCGTCTTTGGTCCGGTACTTGAGGAGTTTGGCTCTGCCGCAAACACTGCCTCGGCTGTCTCCAAACGCCAACCTCGCAAAATCCTCGTAGAATTGTACCACCGACTCATCGTCAAGGAGCTCGGCAAGGAACACCGGTTGGGGTCGCTTCTCGCCGTTCTCGGTGTCAGCAAACATTCGTTGCGTAGGAGTGTTGGTGCCTGTCTGTCGTGCAGTGTTGGTTCCAGAACCTGTACCAGGCGTTTGCCCAGAATGACCGCGATTCACATTTAGATTTGGGGCCCGACCAAGGAGCACATTCTTTGTCCATCCCGTGAGGATTTGGAATTCCTTGCCCACAGCAGCAACTTCTCCAGTCCTCCTCGCTACAATTGTTGGTGTGCCGACCCCTTCAATAAAACCTTCATATTCCCACAAGGTCCTCTGGAAACACTTCTCCATGAAAATCAGGTCTTCCCGGTTTAAGGTCTTGGTTGTGGCAATGAAGGAGGGTCGGATCGACGCCAACGACTTGGCTATGGCAAGGGTCTTGGAAGGATGTGCGGCAAATCGTTTTTGGAGGTACGCAATTGAGCTGTGGAACCCTGTTGTATAAGGGTAAGGTTGGGTAACTGAAGTATAGATCGACGACGGATCCTTGGGCCGCTTCAGAGCCTTGACAGGCAGCTGCGATTTGGCCTTCAATTGCGGAGTCGATATAGGAGGAGGGGCTCGGTTGTTTCGAGCGTCCAGGGTTCCGGTTGAATGAATGACCGGACCGCCATCCAAGGCTGAAGGGGGAACCTGGAGGCCTGAGCTGGTCATCAATGGCGACTCTTCGAATTTGACAGCGTTATTGGGCGTGCCATTCGTGTCGGGGGAGGTCCAGTTCACCGCGTTGGATTCTATAGCAAAGGCGTTGGGCGCCATATGGCGATTGTGTCCGTGGGCGCCATAGGGATCAGTTCCGTTGGGCCAATCTGGCAGCATCGTTTCGCCGTAGATCTGTTGTCGGGCCGTCGGGCTCTCACTGAAGCTTCCAAAGGGCATACGATACTGCTGTTGCGAGATTGAGCCGCTTCGTGTCGCCGTATCACTGGGAGGAGTGTCTCCCGCATTTGTCGCCATATGGCCCAGCATGCCGAATTCTAAAGCACCGTAGTGATTGCCAAAGTTCATGCTGGCAATGTCAAAGTTGAACATGGGGTCTTCGCTATACATCTGTCCTGGCCAGCCTGCGGCCGTCATGTTGTTGTTATTTGACTGGTCAGCACCCAGGACAGGACTTTGCATTGGAACTTGTCCTCCAACGCTTTGGAAATTGGTGGCCAGCGGTGATTGCTGAGGAAAGCTCGTCGTGCTCAGACTTCTCTCGTGGAGCATTGGGGGGGGCATATGCGAGGGCGTGGAAAAGTTGTTGTACGTTGGCGCCTGTTGGAAGAACGGCTGTTGATGCGGCGTCTCGTTGCTCGCAGTCGAACTCGTTTTCGGTCCGGTCTGGTTATAGAGATTCCCTCCCACGCCAGGCATGAGGGCCTCGTTGGGCGCATCATGCAGGTACTTGGCCTTCTTCCTGACACCGTCCTGACACGCATCCTGGAGTCCTCGTTTTATGCACCTTTGACACGGTCTCTCATCTCCTACCACAAAATGTCAATGACAACAAATGACGAAGCTGCGTGTCGCAGTTACAGAAGTTCACCTACCACAGGTCAAATGGGCACGTTGGCAAGCGTAACATGCCCTACGTGCCTTCTTTCTCCGGGGACGAGAAGGGTCTTTGGGATTGGTTGATGTGGCTCCGTTTTGCTGCTTCTTAACGTCGTTCTTGCTCTGACCTTCGGCCATGTTCACTTGGACGTTTTCGGTCCCACTGTCCTCAGGAGAGGCCGAATGAGAGTGCCCATCCTCGACATCTGAGGCCGTCATCTTGTTATAACGACACCATAAATGAGATGTCAGGGAATGCAGGACGTGAAGAGATGGCTTGCACAAGGACAGTCAGCGTCACACGAGAAACCCGAAACTGCTTTTGCCCAGTCAAGGAGCAGTGACCGAATGACAGTTTCTCAGAAGCAGGCCTCCGTTAACTTGCAGGTCCACCGTCGACAGAGCTCGCGTAAGTCAAGGACGCGGGCCCCCTACGGGGACCAAGCGCTTGACTCGTAAAAAACCAGCTCCCTCTCAAGCAGAATGGTGGGGAAGAAGCGATAAGTGCGTATGACGGCGGCGCAACTTTGGAGGTTGATGGCAGATGGGTCTTCGCTTGTCCAGCCAGATTGTGTAAGGAGGCCGACCAAAAAGCCCGTGCGACCCTGCTAGGTATGACAAAAAGGAGCAATATTTTTCTGGTGCGCTCGTGTCGAGGGTCCAGGAAGGACAAAGGTTGTGTGTCGGCTTGAAAAGGCGGCCGCGGGGCGCAGGTGGCACCGGATAGTACAGGAATAGCTGTCTTCAGGTGAAATACAAGACGTCTCTTTCAGCGCCGACTTTGGATCGGACAGATCGTTAGCAGCGCAAAGGCATTTTCAGGCGGGATTGAGGTTTGGTGGTGGTGCTGGGTGGTCGAGTGAGTCGAGCACTGAGGAGATTCGCAAATGCGGGCAGAGAGGATCGCCCAAAGGAGGGCGGGCGGCGTCAAGGGTTCAGTCTCCGGCCAGGGCTTCGACCGCGGCTCGGCATGCGGAGTCAGTTTTTCTGGCAGTTGGGAAGCTGGTATCAGAGCGGGCTAATGTGGCGCTGTCAATGCGACGGGGATTCCTGTCGTTATTGCTGCAATGGACAGAGTTCTCCTGCACCGTGCAGGAGTGAAGGGGAATGAGGGAACAAGAGGGGTGGGAGAGAGATGACGGGGTGACGAGGCAGAGAGTTTGTGAGTGAGGAGTCTGGTGGTGCGCTCGCCGCTGCCGCTCTCGCACTCGCGCAATAATGAGATTGGTGTGAGTGATGATTTGCTAGGCCTCTTTTAACTATAAGCGACCCCACAGAATCTTGTAACGCCTGAAGGTCAAGGACGCGGGCGCGGGTGAGGGGCTCACTAAGTGCATCGTGCTCGCACTCGTAGGCCCGGCAGCTTCTGCACTTGGCGTCTGGTTGCCACCTGGGAATGGCAATGCTGGGCGACGGTAAAGCTGGAATTGTCAGCCTGATGATGCTGGCAACCTGGCCCAGCAGTGCACGAGCTGGATTACCCACCCATCTGACCTACAACGGCCTCTATATGCCGCCCCCCTGGAGCCACCAGCTCACCCACCACTTGGAGTGCTCGAGAGCGGTGGGGGGTACTGCGCCCGCTAATTTTTAAGTAATTCCCTCGGCATATTCCAGGGTCCTCTTCTGCTCGTGCTGGTGCTCAGTGCTCACAGGACAACCACCCCCCCCGGAGTGCCAGCCACCAAAGGCAAGCCACCAAAGTGTCTTTGGCCAACCATGTCCAACCACCACCTCTCAAGTTATTTCTCGGGGTGACCCCAGCCTCCCCGGTGCATTATTATTGTGATTATTCTTTGAGCTTGAGTAGTCGCACGAGGCATCAACAGAACCAAGTTGTTCTCCCTACTACCGCGTACTCATACAGAAAACTAATTCAACTAATTCAACTAGCTCTACCCTCCCCTGGCTTTTAAGGGTTTCAAGGTTCATGCAACTTGTGAAATTCAATTTTCCACACACACACAAAAAGCATCCAAGATCTCCCACACGCCGCGCCACGGCGTTATGTACTCTAACCAACCTATCAGGATGCAAGCTTGTAAAGCCATGTACCGGGTCATTTGGGCAGCAATAATGGCCTTTTTTTTCCTCCTCTCCAAGGACGTGGGAATCCGATCCACCCAGGTAAGCCAGTACTGAAAAGCAAAGCCAAAGTAAAGCAGGGGGCCCGGGTATTGGGTGCCGAGGTCAATGTTGATCTCTTGAACAAGGCTGCCCGTTTTCGTCCGAGGTTTTCGGAATCTGTCGGCTCAGGCTCGTCATTACCCCAAAAGGCAATTCCTTAGTCCATTCATTTGCAAAACACACACACCTCACCGTTCATCCAAGTAGCCGAACTTCCGTTGTTATTGTCCTCGAACTCGGAGATCTCTGTGAGTAATACACCATAGTTCCCGCCCTCTTCTCAGTCCGTGTAAGACGAAATCCCTGCCCAGTGTTCGCCCTGCACACCGACCAAGATGACGCCACACGTGCCTCGCCCATCGAGGATTTCGTCCTACCATCCTGAAGCACTCACCGCATCGCGTCTGGTGTCACCCAATATTATTGTCCTGGGACGGACGGGGGCGCGCATGTCATCCGTTCCGCCGCCTCTCCCACGCTATTGTGACCGTGCTCACGCCCCAAGCCCTTGGGGCATAGATCCTTGAAAAAATGCCACGCCACATGCAGAGCGCAGCACGAGAATGGATCCCTCTCCTTCTCTCCCTGAGTATGGCGAGGACAACAGTGCCGTGTTTTATGTGTGCATTGATTGACACGGCTTGATGCGGTGTCAGGCAGGATCGTCCTATCAAAGTGTTGTTCCCACTAACATCATCACAACTCGGATGAGCCACCTGCAACTGCAAATCGCAGGAACCCGTCTACCCGCCCGCCTGCCCCCTGGTACATATCGACAACTTCTTTCCATCGTCCCCCTTGTGACAGAGGCAAGGAAGATGTCAAGGGTAATCATGGCCGGGCCTTGTATGTGTGGATACTGTAGAACAAGGCACAGCGAAACAGGGGGTTTGACGTTCAAATATTTTGCATTTGCACAGGTTTGATCTTGTCTATTGTAGTTTTGCCCTGTATAAAAAGCCATGCAGCTTCCCCAATGCAGACAGTGTATATGGGCCCCCTTCTCTACTTGGTCCGCTCTAGAGTTGCGTCAGACCCACTGTATCTGTATAATAACTTTCCAAGAATTCCCAAAAAGTCCAATTTTCTCTCTGCACTTGCACTTGCTAGCCAGGTTACCAATACCTCCAATGTTCATCCAGATCCAGGGACGGACGCGAATCTGCTCTTCTTGCGCAGCCGCTTGCCGTAAATGAAGAACAGGTACGGGAATGGCGCCATGACCAAACACAGAAATGCCAAAAGTGTCGTGGCCCAGTGGAAGCCGAGCTTGTTGTACATCTGAACCCCGAATAGGGGGAATGCCCCTGCAAAGGAGCTCCGCGCGAACGAGTTGGCCGACAGGGCGCTGGCTGCGTAAAGGGGATACGCCTCAACGAGGAAGGTGAAGACCCCTGTGAAGACGAGAATGATGCCGAACCCGAAAAAGCCGCTGCCGACGATAGGGACGATGGGGTGAATGCTTGGATAGATGGTCCAGGCAAACCAAAACAGCCCAGCCACGCAGAACCACCCGCCGAATATCGAGGATGGCAGTCGATATTCCGGTTCCGACTTGCGTTCCCCGGTGGTCTCCTCTCGCTTCTGGAGGAGTCGGAGGTAATTCCTGTGCCAGATGGGGTCGGACAAGATGGCCAGGATCATACCAATCATCAGGCCGAGGAAAGACAGGCCGACCTGCCAGACCTTCCAGTGGTAGACTTCGGTAAAGACAAGATTGAAGGCGCCGAAGAAGAGGTAGAGGATGCCCAAGAGGATGGAGGAGAACAGGCACAGGTTGAAACACATGGGCTCCAAGAACAGCAGCATGAACGGACGATACAGGGATCTCACTACCGTCCAAAAGATGGACTTCTCGTAAACCTCAATCGGAGCCTTGTACCTGTCGTCACCCGTCTCTTTCCGCTTCTTCTGCGCTTTCTTCCTCAGCACCACGGGCATGTACGTTTCTGGCACGACCACAATGATGGCAATGACCATCACTCCGGACCATATCAAAAGTGTGTAATACGACCATCGCCAGGTGGTGTTGTAATTGATAAACCCTCCAATGATGGGGCCGAGCCCCGGCCCGATGAAAGGGGAAGCCGTATATATCATCATGGGCGCTTGCAGCTGGTCGCGATTGAACATATCTCCAACGGTCCCGCCCGCGACGGACAAGAAGGCGCTCCCAGAAAAGCCGTCCAGGAACCGGGCTATCAGCATGGTCTGAATATTCTGTGCAAAGGCACAGGGGAACAGCCAAATGGTGAAGAATATATATCCCAGAATATAAATCGGACGGCGACCATAAAACTCGGACAAAGGCCCCAGGATCATGGGAGACAACCCCAGGCCAAAGACGAAGAGGGACAGGCCGAGCGTTGCAACAATCCGTGAATTGCCAAACTCTGCGTCCATTTGCTCTGTGGCGCCATCAGCATCGGAACATGACTTGGAGGGAAGCATTGGCATTTATACTAACCATAGGTGATGGTATAGAGGGAAGAAGTACACGTTACACACAACGAGCCAAAGGCCAGTGTTATGACCACCAGCCATTTCTTCCCCGGATGCATGTTTTTGGGGTTCATAGGGTCATCTGGACCGTCCCAACCCACTTCGAACGTCTTGGACGGATTTTCCACGTCCACCTCTTGCGGCTGCTCCGGCTCATCGCCAGGTTCTCGGTCACTGAAGAATGTGCTGTGCCCATCCACATAAGATCGACCAGAGTGTATACTGGGTCGAGGCTGACTTCGGTTTGTCGAAACTGGAGTCAACGAGGCTGGATATTGACGCGGGACATCCAACAAGATCTCCTTCTTCTCCGCCTCGTTGGTTTCATGGTCTGCCATTGTGGGCGGAGCGTTGTGTCAACAAGCCCCGAAAGAACTTTTGGAGAACCGAGGAAAACAGGGGGTTACCCCGAGTCATTCAGACGCACAAGATACTGGCCAAGGTCGGAATATAGAGAGCACAGAATGATATAAGCCAAGGGAGGGAGTGAAGCTAAAGGGAAAGAAGAAACATCGATACGGAGCGACCAAGGCCATGTTGATGGAGAGTATATGAATGACGATGAGCGTATAGCCGGCTATGACTTCAAAAAACTATGGCGCTATGGGGAGAGTCGATCGTACAGCGATGAGTCGAAGAATTCGGTGGAGTTATCGATGCAGCAAAAGTGGGAGTTGTTCCGCGGTAATCAATTCCCTAATTGGCGGGGCGGAGGGTGGGAGTTCACATAGTCCCGTAGTTCATCTCAACCAGGAGGATGATGTTCGAACAACACCTTTGCGGGATCTTAGCAAATTCGTACATGTTGGATGGTACGAGATGCTTTGGGTTTGAAGTTTCGACCAGTTAAATCCGAGCTCATGGGATGCTTATAAACCCTTCTCCACAAGAGGTTGCTGCACCGATTAAAGCCGTTCAGGCCGTTGTGGCCGAGCTCGGAGAGAGCTGGGCTCATCACCGGACCAGCGGTGAAGGTAATAATGAGAGAAAGTATTCCACTTGTTTGGACTCCTATTGGATGGTATACATATTTTGGTGGTTGCATGTACGAAGTAGGTACAAAAAGCTCCAGACAAGCTCAATCAAAGGTTTGTACATCAGGCATTCTCCCGAGACCAGCACCACTACCTTTGCTGTTGGGAGTGGCGTTAACGTCCTCCAGAACGCCGCCTGCACTCCTTTCCCTGACATGCCTACGTAGCATGTGCAGTATTTCACTGTCCTTCCACCGTTGGGGAACAGGTCTATACGCAGGTCTGAAAGTCCCCACCGTCTGAGCCCACTCTCCGCTGCGCGGAGCTCCTTGTCTCCATGCGTCGGTCTCTTGAGTTTGCCCCGGGTTCGCTGGGGACGCATATTCGGTTGTCTGGGTCTTCTTGTCACTCGTAGCACCTTCTGCAGACTCGAGCGAGGTGGGAGAATTGGCCGGGGACTGAGTGGCCCAGTAGTAGATGTCCCAATCGTTCTCGTCCAGGAGGAAGTCGTATTGCTCGAGTTGAGTCCTAGTCATGGAGGCGAGATTCTCTGCTGCAAAAGTGGAGAGTAGGAGGTCAGACTCTAATGTCCCCCGTTTCCTGCTTTGGTCTATGGCAATACGTCAGCAAGCTCCTTAGACACTTGAAATCTCCCGGGTGCAGAATATTGCATCCCAGGGTGTGCACCGACATAGTAATCTGGCTCTCATGGTGGGAAGGTCTTCTCCCGTCCGACGGAGGGGTTCGACACGAAACGAGATGCCCTCCATTTCACCAACAGCATATTCTGACTGGCTTACTTTGTTGGGATCTCCCGATTGTGTTCCTCCTGTCATTTTGTCTGTGTTCTCTGGAACTTTGTCCTTCGGGATGTACTTGGAATCAACAGAACTCAGCATTTCTGGTGGAGGCGCATCCTTGCCCACCGAAGGCATCTTGTTGTGAATCGTGGAGTTTGTGTTTGTCATGTGTGGATTGTCTGCCCTCTCCTTTTGGTATTTGCGATGTTCTTCGGCGTTGGAATGGACTCGAGGGTTCTCATTGAAACGTGACGAGGTAGAGGAGATGCAGCGTCGCGACACGCTTGCAGCCAGTTGGCCACCAGCGAGACGTCTAGTAACCAGACGTGAGGCATTCATATTGGCGCCAGAGGGAGTATTTTAGCTGTGCACAAGCTTGGGAATACCAGTGGTTGTCGGGTTTTTGTTGTTGAAGATACAATTGAACAGTGAATTCTGTGGTTGAACGTGACGCAGGGCGGCAGGAGCAAGTGTGAGGAGGTTTCATCGTTGACATCATACACCATCACCTTTTTCTCCCTCCACCAATGATGCCAACCACTTCCTCGTCCTACCCAACAGCCAATTGAAGATGGGCTGAAAATTAAGCATGCCTTGCTGTCAGATTCTTAAACATGGTTCAAGTTGAAATAGCTGATGAACTATTTGGAGGCATGCAAGAGTATAACCTCAAAAAAGGACGACTGTCTCACTACAACCGTCTATATGGGAGTTTTGGCTTGTTCGCAAGTACCTCATCGATCTCAGCCATCACAGCGTCATCCAACTTAGCAACCAGATCCAACGCCTTGATGGATTTCGTGATCTGTTCCACCTCTGATGCTCCAGTGATGGCAGAGCTCACCCGCGGGTTCTTCAGTACCCAAGCCAACGCCAGAGTTGCCTGATCAGTACCCAGCTTGTCAGCTATCGGCTTCAGTTGTTTGACTTGAGCCAGAAGCTTCTTCCATTGCTCATTCCCGTAGCTCTCTCTTTGGGACGCGGTAAAGCCGTCTGCGGCTTTGGCAATTCTGCTGTCTTCGGGGATACCGTCGTTGTATTTGCCCGTCAAGATACCCTGCTTGAGCGGACTGAAGATGGTCAGGCCAAGTCCGTAATTCTCGTACAGCAGGGCATATTCTCGTTCGACTCGATCACGGGCCAACATGCTATACTCCGGTTGCTCCATGACAGGTCCAATCAAGTTGAGCCGTTCTGCACAAGCCCAGGCCATGGCGATTTCCTCACTGTTCCACTCGCTGGTTCCCCAGTAAAATGCTTTTCCGGTGTTGATGATATAGTTCATGGCTCGAACAGTTTCCTCGATCGGAGTGTGTCTGTCTGGGCGATGACAGTAGATCAGGTCGACGTAGTCTAGCTGCAGTCGCTTGAGTGATCCCTCCACTCCTTCAATGATATGTTTCCGGGAGAGACCGCCATTGTTGACCGGGTTATCTCCATGAGCTTGACCCCAATAGACCTTAGTCGAGATGACCAGATCGTTGCGCTTCCAACCATATTTCTTGATCGCCTTGCCCATGACAACTTCGGATTTGCCGTCGGCATAACCTTCAGCGCAGTCGAAGAAATTGATTCCAGCATCATAGGCCGCTTTCATGCATTCGAAAGCAATCTCTGCAGGGCCGAGTTAGACTTGCACAGCTGGACGGCGTTGTAGCCTACCATCTCCCACTGCATCCCCGTATGTGACCCTGTTGCACTTAGTACTGAGGAAGTCCGCGCGTGTTTGGCATCACGTACCACCCTCCAAGTGAAATTGCAGACACTTGTAGTCCAGACCGACCAAGGAAACGGTATTGCATTTTTGGCAGCTGATCACCGGAAGAGGCCATGGTTTGATGTTTAGATAGATCACGAAAAGCGGCAGAGGTAGAGCAGATGACAAGCAGATATATGACTCAGGACGGAGAGACAGCGAGAGCCAATTCAGGCGTATCTCGATCGACCTCAGGTTATATACGCCCCAGCATCGTTGCATTTAGCCGGTACTCCGCGATGGTAACGGGCATGACTCCGGTATAACGCCCGGGCGCAACGAGGCACATAGGAAATGACAGATGATGATTGCATGGGAATACGGGATTCAGGCGAGTGGGAAAACTCCATTTGCCGCACTCGATCAGGCATGCTGGTTGCATCAAATTGATCGTCTCTCATTGAAGAGCTGGCACAGCCAACACAGCTCTATGGGCTTTTCAGAATCAACCATGCGACTCCTTGCGCCGACATTTAGCCGCAAATTCAGTATGTCCACAATGGGCTTAGCGCCCGCGAATCTTGGCGTGGATTTGGAGAGCGCACAACTGCAGAGAATCTTTGGCGGAGATGCCAACGTCTCGACAGGCGAATCTTCGACAACCATCTCCCTCAGACACCAGCCCGTTCTGTTCTTTCCTGGATCTTCAAGTCGCCATGGCTGAACAACTTATTCAACGTGGTACTCTTGAGGGCCACAGCGGCTGGGTCACCTCCCTCGCGACCAGCTTGGAGAAGTCAGTAACCTGCGAGAAAACCACCTCCATCTGCGACCGTCGACTGACATTGAAAATTCTAGCCCCAACATGCTCCTCTCGGCCTCGAGAGACAAGACCCTCATCATCTGGAACCTGACTCGCGACGAGACTGCCTACGGCTACCCGAAGAGGTCGCTCCACGGCCACTCCCACATTGTCTCCGACTGTGTCATTTCCTCAGATGGCGCATACGCTCTCTCCTCTTCCTGGGACAAGACGCTGCGATTGTGGGAGCTGTCCACGGGCAACACGACTCGAACTTTCGTCGGCCACACCAACGATGTCCTCTCCGTTTCCTTCTCCGCAGATAACAGACAGATTGTCTCAGGGTCCCGGGACCGAACCATCAAGCTCTGGAACACCTTGGGAGACTGCAAATACACCATCACTGACAAGTGCCACACCGACTGGATCTCGTGCGTGCGCTTCTCCCCGAACCCTCAGAACCCGGTCATTGTGAGCTGCGGTTGGGACAAATTGGTCAAGGTAAGAAATAAGCTGTCCCACGAGATTCCTCCCATACATATTTGCCCAAGATGCTACGCAATTTATTAGTGTTTGCTACTTCGGAGCCCCTTCGGGGGCCATGAGACAACTATTCACCGGCGGACTGAGGCGAATCATATACAACATTCTTGTTTTCAAATTTTGAATCTCAATTTTGATTTGGAGCCGGTAGATGGGGTTTGTGCTGACCTCACATTTCTTTCAGGTCTGGGAACTCGCCTCGTGCCGCCTCCAAACCGACCACATTGGCCACACTGGCTACATCAACACCGTGACCATCTCCCCCGACGGATCTCTCTGCGCCTCGGGCGGCAAAGACGGCACCACCATGCTGTGGGACCTGAACGAGTCCAAGCACCTGTACTCCCTGCAAGCCGGCGACGAGATCCACGCCCTGGTCTTCTCGCCCAACCGATACTGGCTCTGCGCCGCCACCTCGTCGTCCATCACCATCTTCGATCTCGAGAAGAAGAGCAAGGTCGACGAGCTCAAGCCCGACTTTGTCGAGAAGGGCAAGAAGTCCCAGGAACCGTACTGCGTCAGCCTGGCCTGGAGCGCCGACGGCCAGACCTTGTTCTCCGGCTACACGGACAACAAGATCCGCGCGTGGGGCGTCATGGCCAGAGCATAGAGCCGGGGTGGGTGATTGGATTTTGTCTTCTCGGCCCGGTCTTCCAAAAAAACAATAATGGGTAGATAAACCGTAAGGGGAAACGATCCTCACGAAGCAAATGTGTTTTTACGAGACAAAAAAACAGAACCCCAAGAGGCAGAGGCAGGGAGGGCGAGGGCGAGAGTGAGGAGAGGGTGTGTCGTAGAGACGGAGGGTTGAAGGAGAGACTGTTTTGACGGACAGGGGACGAACAAATCCTCGGGCCTGATTGCTGCTCTCGGCGAGCTAGCACGAAGACAGAGAGAGAGACACACCCACACCAACGAAAGGGTGGGAGAGTGAACAATAACAGGGCTTTGTTTCTGTCTGCTACTGCTACGGATCTATCTCTATCGACTCCTTCCACCCCCCGGGGAATTGTAAGCCCATAGGTACTCGGTAGTGGAAAATGGTTGAGAGATCACTGGCGTATTTTTCCCCTTGAGGCGTGCGTTCTCCCCTTTTGTGTGTGTCTCTCTCTCGAGTGGATGGTCCATGAGAATGATCACGCGACAAGACTTGCTTCCTTCTCCCTCCCTTCCCAAAAATAATCAAGACCAGTAGAGAGAGGAAAAAGCCAACTCACGGATTTGCTTGAGATGATGCCTTTGCATGATTTCTTCTTTTGGTTTCTCTTGCCTATCTGTCTGTAGCTCGCAGCTCCTTTTCTCTCGTTCAATTGGTTCTTCTACCCCTTTACGCTCTACCATCTACTATGCAGTAGTGTCCTTGACCATATTCCTCGCCCTTACACGCTCCTCATGCTTCAGCTTATCCGCAACCTCGCCCCCCGAACTGAGCAACTCTTCCCACTCCTCCTCGTCCATGTTCATGATCATGCAGATCTGGGTGCAGCGCAAAAATGCCTCGCGCAGGCCGTACTTCTGGCCCTTGACGACGACCTTGACGATCTCATTGACGTCGTGCTCCAGCCTCGCGGCCCCGACTTCGTTGACCCGCCCGTGGTACGTCCACAAGCGCTTCTCGAGCATCTTGCTCAGGTAGTTCACCACGATCGCCAGGAGCTGGTCAAACGTGCGCTCCGTCATGATCCGGCCGATCGGTTTCGTCAGCGCGTCCCATCCCAGTTGGAAGCGCATGCGGACTTCGTCCGAGAAGGACTCGGTCTCGTCCCCGCCGTCGACATCGCCCGCAAGGTCCTGCAGCTGCTCCCGCGAGAGCTGGTAGTCTGTGTCGCGGAAGGCGTCCATCAGTATAGGTCGGAGACGAGGTTTCATGACATTGTGAAAGACCACGTTCACGCCGTCAGAAATGAGCTCGTTGGTTTTCTCCGAGAACACTGAGGCGAAGGAGGTCAGCAAAGCCGCAACCTCGTCTGCCTCGCCATGCCCAGGGAAGAGTTCTGCTAATGGTCGATGAGGTGAGCCTGCGACGGGCTCCACTCGAGCACGGGCAATCTGGACAACGTAGTCCTTAGCTACGTCGAGATTGTTGACGAGGACGAGGAAGGAGACGATTGTCGCCTCGGGTGGGAGCTGGCCTGGAATTGCGGCTTTGGGGTAGCTCTCATCGCGCATCTTGCGCTGTTCCATGCCGATGAAATCGGAGCCTAGTATTCTACCCAGAGTAGGAATGACGCTGGAGATGACCTGTTTCTGTGACGTGGCTAAAGACTGCTGCAGGACTTTGTTGACAATGTACATAATGTCCTCGATTGCAGAGGTGACGTGAGGTGGATTGGAGTTGAGTGGTTTATGAGGGTTGAGAGACAAGTCGGGCGGTTGCTCGTCTAGTTGGAACGCCTTCTCGACTGAACGCCGGAAGAAGAACGTAGTCATGGTGTTGAACGGGGTGAGGAGTTTCTCCTGCACTTTTTTGTGGAGGTTCGAGTCGAGGAGGAATGAAGGTATCGACAGTGATCCATCAGGGCTGCCAGCATCGTGACATTTTTCGGCAATAAAGTTGGTGTACAAGGACCATTTGCCCAACATGAGGGTCATCTCATTGAGTAAGGCATCCACCTGTTTCATATCGACCGATTCATCTTCACTCGACCTTCCTGGTGCGGGAGAGCCTGCTCGCGGCGTTGCGCTTGAACCTCTCTGTGCATTCATGAAGCTCTGGACCAAGAACGTGAAAGCGTATGCTTTGATATCAGTCAGCTGGCGTTCGATCTTCCTCTCGTCGCTCCAAGTGTCAAGTATAATCCCTCCTTGGAGATCAGCCTCGACTTGCAGCCGTTCAATGACTCGTGCCATCTTGCCGGCCCCATAATGGCGCTCAACCAGTCCACCATGTCCCTCAATGATTTGTGCAATATGCTCGAACAATTTCGTCAAGGCGTTTGCGTAGAAGAAACCGTCTTTGCTTTGGTTGCCACCAGTGCCAGCATTGAGGTTGGCACGAGCCCGAGTAGCGACGCCCTGGCAGACATAGCGACCATAGACGTCCAGACCAACGTCCGAGCGGTTGATCAGCGGGAAGAGTTTGAAGAAACGCGTTATTCGAGCGCCGTCGTTCTCCTTGATTGCTTTGTCGAACTCTCTCAGAAACAGGTTGCACAATGATTCCGAAGCATTCTCCAAGGTGACAGCAGGGGCATCGGGGACTTCTGCAGTCGGAACTATTCTCGCGGCGAATGGGCCATTAATGACAGCACTGGGAATCTTTGAGGCTCTGCTAAGATAGCTGGCTGCGGTTTCCCAGTCCTGAGCCGCTCCCATGGATCCAGATACACCCAGCACACAAGCTTTCAATTCCCTGACCTGCTCGACGACGGTGAGTGTAGCCTTGACCCTTTCCTGCTCGAGGTCGAGTCTCTTGACGGAATTTGAGATTCGTTGGGCGCTGGCTGCAGCGTCTGAGAGCATGCCATTGCTGACTGCTCTTGCCTTGGAAGCCTGCGCAGTGGCATTTGCGCGGAACAAGTCCAGACGGCCGAGTTCTCGTTGGAGATCCTTCTGCGCACTGACAAGAGCATCGAGCTGCGAAGTTACTGTGGCCTCTTTTCTGTGGAGCTCGGCCAATGCGGCACGGATCTCTGACACGGATTTCGCATTGTAGACGCTGTTTGTTTCATTTTCATGCTCTAGATCAGAGACGTGGCCATTGGTCGTCATATTGGATCAACGACTGAGCGAGGGATGTTGTGATGTGACCCCCTCCGACCTGTTTGCGACGTGATCAGGATATATGGTCAACTGGGCGAGCAGCGTTGACGACCAGTGGCGACAAAGTCCCCATTGATTGTTTTCCTCCGGCAGCAGAAAGCAAAAACCTTCATTCTCAAGGGGACATCGTCGACAGGTGCTGCACCACTACCACAAGTTTCGATCGAATTGTGTGAATTGTAGACAAAAGGACAAAAGCAGCGGCTTCGGCCCGCAACCCCCAAAAGTCACAAATTGCTCCACTCCGAAGTATTGCCGGCCACACCCAAAAAAAGTTGACTGCACATCCTGCGGTGCTCAAATTGTCCGACAAACGACGGCCAGGAGATACGGCCAGCTTGGAAAGATGCCAGAACCCAAGCAGCCTAAACACGGAGTCAAAGGGAAGTCGGCCACAGAGGTCCTCGAGAAAGATGACACCGAACTGCGCCTAGAGAAGGCCCTGTTCGGAGACGACGCAGGCTTTCTCAATTCGTTGACGAGGGACCAGATCGAGGAGGATCGGTCGTTGGTGCCGCGCAAGCATGGAAAGGATGACGAGTCCGAAGAAGACGATGCCGATGGAGGGTTGAGCCATGTGGCAGACGAAGACGTTGGTGTTCATCCCCTCGATCGTCTTCCCTTCCTAACGTTGTTCACAGTTGTTTTTCCTCGACACGGGTGCCGACCAACTCACGCCCTCCGTTGCGAAGGAACTCGAACGTACCGAAAAGGTGCATGGTCATCATCAGCCAGAACCAGTGTGGCACGACAGTGACGATGACCGGATCACCGTCTCACTCGCCTCAAACACTCGCTTGCGCAAACTTCGCGACACGGAAGACGATGATGTGATTAGTGGCAGAGAATACATACAGAGACTACGACGACAATACGAGAGGCTTCACCCTACGCCGGAGTGGGTTACATATGCAAGAAAGAGGAGAAAGTTGTCTTCCCGCTCCGATTATCAGGATGCGGTGTCAGACTCAGATGTGTCCATGGACGAGAACGACTCCCTCCCCTCAGCGCAACCTCTGGCTGAACTTCTCCGAACAGCTGGATCTCTGACTAGGACAGATACCAAGAGACCAGGCACAAAAGGGACCCGGAAGCTGCGGCCGGAAGTCATCGACATCCAGCGATGCAAAGATGTAGCGGGCTCCGGACCATCTTCAGTCGACACATTGCAATTTCACCCATACTACCCTCTCCTCCTTGCCGCCGGACCAAGTTCGACGGTGACGTTGTACCACATCTCACCTCAACCGCCGAATCCTAACCCGATTCTAACCTCCCTACATCTGAAGGGCACTCCTCTGCACACGGCAGCATTCTGCCGGCCACGAGCCCAACCTGCGCCAGAGGACGCAAGCGAGACACACGACCAGACCAAAATATTTCTCTCTTCTCGACGGCGGTATTTCCATACCTGGTCACTCTCCACCGGCACTGTCACCAAGGTAACTCGTGCACTCTACGGTCAGGCCCGCAAAGAGCAGCGAACGATGGAAGCTTTCAAGCTGTCCCCCTGCGGCCGCTACATGGGACTCATCGGGTCATCGAAGAAGGGAGGCGGGAGCATCAACGTGCTGTCGACAGAGACCTTGCAGTGGGTGTGTAGCTGTCGGATTGATTCACGCGGTGGCGTGGCGGACTTTGCGTGGTGGCGCAACGGGGACGGGTTTGCGGTGGTGGGAAAGAACGGGGAGGTTAGCGAGTATGACATCGAGGCGCGGAGGGTAGTCATGAGGTGGATGGACGACGGCGCCGTCGGCACGACCGTCATCGCCTTGGGCGGGGATTCCGGACAGCAGCAGTGCCGGGGCGGCAGCCGCTGGGTCGCTGTGGGCTCTTCTAGCGGAGTTGTCAATCTCTACGATCGACGCGGGTGGATGGGCACTACCAACACTTCCAACGACCTCGTTGCCACCAAGGACGAGAGACCCAAACCCGCCCGGATGTTCGACCAGCTGACGACGCCGATCTCGCACCTCGAGTTCTCCCAAGACGGCCAGATGCTGGTCATGACATCGCGCTGGAAGAAGAACGCCCTGCGCCTGGCCCACCTGCCCAGCTGCACGCTCTACAGGAACTGGCCGACGGACAAGACACCCTTGGGCAGAATCAGCGCCGCCGCCCTGTCGCCGGATGGAAGTTACCTCGCTGTCGGGAATGAGCAGGGGAAGATCAGACTGTGGGAGATACGCGAATGAGGCTTTCCAGTACCGAGTACATTCACCCACCGGGTTCAGTACAGTAGACACCCTCCAATTTGCATCGGTCGTGTAGTATTTAGGTAGTATCATCATGTACGGCATACGTGCATGCATCATGATGATATACATGGCACAAAATCTCTAATAAAAAAAAATTCTTTCGCTCCAGACCATCTTTTCTCGGTCGTCCAACAATCTCCAAAATGCTGCACACTTCGATACTTCCCTTCTCCAGTCCTTGGGGTGGTACGTACTACGTCAGGCCGGGGAAGTTCCCGACGTCGCGCACGCCGGCCGTGTTGCCCTCCTTGATTCTCTTGAGGGTCAGGGCGGCGATCAGGGCGGCGCCGACGCCGCTGCCGTCCTCGGCGCTCATCATGACCACGGGGTCCTTTTTGCCCTTTGGCCAGTCGAGGATCTCGCGCAGCGCGACGGCCCCGCGCTGCTTGAAGTGCGGGTACTTGTTGAAGACGGACCCGTCGGCGCCGACGTGGCAGCTCTCGATGTTCTTCTTCTTGCAGATGGCCGCGACGCCGCAGGCCGAGAGGCGCGCGGCGCGCGTGCCGATCAGTTCTGCCAGGCGGCGGCAGAGCTCTAGCTCGGGCTTGGACGCCTGGATCTTGAGCTTGTCCTCGAACATGTCGCGCGTCTCGTGCAGGTTCTCAAAGGGGTCTTCTTCGATGAAGGACAGGAACGACGCGTCGAGCGTGTAGGGCTTCTTCAGCGCCGAGATGTCCTGGCCCTCGAAGAGGAGGTTCTTGTTCTCGTGCAGGTCGACGAGCACGAGCCGGAAGATCTCGCCCAGGTATAACCCGGCGATCATCTTCTCAAAAGCCTGTTGGCCCGGTCGTGGCGAGGTCTCGTCGATGATGGTGTCGTATTTCGTGATGGGGAGGACCTTGTGCTCGTTGTCGAAGGCGCCGTATTCGCAGTTGATCGCCATGGGCATGTCGTCGGGGAGGTTGAGGTGTTTGATCTTCGGTATTGAGCCGCAGTTCTCCATGTAGGCGGCATTGCAGCCGGTTCCAAAGATGCACCCAATTCTTATAGTCTGGTCTGTATAGGCTGATGCGATCAGCGTGCCGGTGGTGTCATTTATGATGGCGACAAGTTTGATCGGGAGGTTCTGGTATGCGATCAGTCAATCAGTCACCGCAGAAGGGGTTTCTCGTAGTTGTCATACCCGTGCCTCAAGAGCTTTTTGGAACTGGGGAACCACATCCTGCCCTTCGACGCCTGAGATGTCAAATCCTTTGGTCCATCGCTGGAGCACACCATGGTCAATGTAGTCTTGCGTTGCCGGGTAAGAAAACGTGAACCCGAGGGGCAGATGCGCCAGATCCTCGTCCTCGTGGTGAAAGTCGATGAACTGCTGCATGCAGTCGGCGATGTAATCCCACAGCTCCTCGGCCGTTCCCGTCTTCAGCTCTTCCGGCATGCGATACTTGCTCTGGATGATTTCGAACTCGCCCTTCTCTTCCGTGAGGGTGATCTCGCAGACTCTCAGGTTGGTCCCGCCCATGTCCAGTGCGAGGAAAGTGCCCTGCTCATTGCCGTCCGGGAAGCCCATGACCCAGGTCGGGTTCATGGGGATGTTGCCCCCCTCTTTCTCCAGGCCAGCTTGGAGCTCCGACACGAAATGGTCGGTGATCTTCTTGAGCCGCTCGGCGTCCACGGTGAACAGGTTCTCGAGGTTGGCGATTTCGTCCAGCAAGCTCTTTGGCACATCGGCCATTGACCCTGTGAGAAACCGCGAGATTTAGCTATCCTTCAATTCCATTCCAACTGCCACGACATCGTCACTTACCCTTGCGGGACGGCTTTCGCTTTGGACCCAACCCGACCATTGTGCCTGTGTTTGAGTGTCGACGCTAAGAGACGAGAAGAGAGGGAAGGTAGATAGGTAGAGGCGAAGGCTCTGGGCAATCAAGAGGGGAAGTACGAACAGATTTGACCTCAGGTGAGGCGTCTCAGAGGAGCTGTTTCGTGGTCAAGCTTTCGCGGCGAGAAACGGAGGCCAAAATGTTGATACAGCAAAAGTTTGGCGGGGTAGTTTTGAGTCTCGAAGCCAGTGGGTCGAAACAGGGGCATTTTGCAGCGGCACCATGCGGTACCAACGGTTACTGAAGTATGACAGAATGATGCCGCTTATGTCAGGAAGAGAATAAGGGAATGAGGGGCATTTCCAAGTCTTCGATATTTGCTTCTGTTGATGCTATCTCCTTCGGGTATCAGGATCGCCAATCTAACACCATTTTGAAGGGTCTGTGTCATGAGGCTCTCCCATCAACCACCAAGTAACTGCTCCGCTGAAGATTTGTGTGCCTGCAAGTCTCCCTTGATCCAATTTTCTTCCCAGCAAGATCTTCCAAAGCCATGACTAACCGTGCAACGCTGACTCACGGTTCTGTTTCTGGGAACCATGGTTAAAGTGACGAAATTTGTCTCCTCGCAGGTCCCTAGTTCGCCTCCAGCATCCGAGCATACGACTTCTTCACTGCCAGACAGAAGTCACACGACGGTAGAACACACAAGCCTGGTTCAGTCGAGATCAATGATTTCGAGGGACGTCGGAGAAGCGTCGTCGCCACGCTCAAATTTAGGGTAGTCGTCAACTCTCCAGCGATGGGTTCCGAGCGCAGGGTCCAAGGGTTCCTTCTCCTCCGCAACTTTGGCCATAGCTTTGAAGAGTTCCTTGCGCAGAGGACGATCGCTTTTTGTGAGAAAGACTTCAAAGTCAGTGTTGCTCTGGACAAAGTTATCGTACCCTCTCCGGAAGATCTCGAAAGCAATCTGGTCAACGAGGTACTGGATCAAGGGCACCTTGCACATAGCATCGCCCTCACCGACGCGCCCAGAGATCCAGAAAAGGTGGGCAAACTTGACGTCGTATTCCGCATGGTATTTTCGAAAACAGTCGACCACATCATCTTGAAGACCCGGCATGCGGTAGTGGAGCGCCAGGATGTATGCCTTCATCAGTATTGTACACTCGGTCCCAGTAGTAGGTATGTCCGGTGGCTCATTGTACAGGTAATTGACAACGACCTCGAAAGCCTCAGGTTCGTATATCAGACCCTGAAGCAGGTAAGCCGGCGCCGTGACAGCATCGCTGGCACCTGCTGGAGAAGCACCATTATTTTCGCCGTTGTTTCCATATGTGTCATCCTCAAAGTCCTGCTCTTCTTTGATGTTACCTCGATCTGGCGTCACAGTGTGTTCACTTCGCATTGGTGAATCCAAAGACCTCCCCGCATGGGTTGATGCTCGAGTTGGTGTCCGTGTCGGTGTCGGCGTGGTGCCCGTAGGAAATGTAGGGTCCCCATGAACCTTGAAAAAATCGGTCTTTTCGAGGAATGCATAGTGGACATGGAACAGTTGTCTCTTTCTTCCAACAAAGATTCGAATAGTCGGATTGGCATATTTCCCCTCTGACTTGGAGCGAGGCGTTGTGGCACTCATGGTGAGCGGCAAATAGAGATGTGTCAAAGTGTGTGTCGAGACCAAAGCCGGGTGCGTCTGTCTTGGTGGTTGGTCAGTGCTAAGGTGAAGTGAGGAAGGGAAAAAGTTTGCTCACTTGACAAGAGAAAATCCCTTGGGTTGGTAGAATCTGTTTGGGGAAAGTCTAAGTGACTTATGAGGTTGACCTTCAGTTCAGACTGATATTGATTTCAGATGTGAGTGAACACAGGGGCTCGGTACGCCCAGCATGAGATCACTAAAGAGAAGGTTTTTCAGGTTTGTCTGGCCTTAGATGAGGATAGACGTGACTGAGCCCAGAGTTTGAAGACGTGGTTAGCGTTGGCGAGGTCAGAGTGTTGGACGAGGGACCGGTTGCTGGCGGTGATTTCTGCGGTGCGCTGTTTTCCAATTCAGCCCTTATTCTATCATTTGCCTCGGCGGAGATCTTGAGTGAGGCATCAATATCCTTGGTCAACTTCGCAATCTCGTCGTCCAATTTCTCCTGCTTGGTCATGGGAGGCGCGTCCTGTGCATCCCTCTCGTCCTTGTTCGGGTTGGTGCTGGCCCACAACTTTTCCAACTCATCACGCCAGCCCAGAGCGTCGGCAAACCTGCGAACACCCTCATCACAGTCTCCAAGCAGCAGCACGTCGTCCGGTCGTGAACCAATGGATCCCACTCTCTCCAGGTTTATCAGCACGCGCGGTGTCCCTTCTCTGACAAACGATGGCAAGCTGGCGAATGGCTGAACCGTCAGACTGGTCCCCATGACAATTGCCAAATCTGCTTTCGCGGGCAGGCTCCGGTTGCGGTGGAATGACTCTGGAAGAGCCTCGCCGAAGAAAACGATATCGGGCTTCACTAGTCCGGTACATGTCGATCTAATACAGCGCGGTACCTCCATTTTCTGAACCATCTCTTTCATACGATCACCAGGAAACTCGGTCTTGCATTCGATGCACCTCTGAGTAGCGAATGATCCGTGCGCTTCCACAATCTTTTCGCCAGGAACCCCAGCTTCCCGCTCGAGACAATCAATGTTTTGGGTGAACAGTTTCAGCAGTCGCCCTTTCTTGTGGAGCAGACTGATGAATGCGTGTGTCACCGTTGGCCGGTATTTGCCTGGATACAGTTCATTCGCCAGGGTATAGAACGGGTACGGGTTGTTTCGAAAGTATGAGATGTCGAAGACTGCTTCTGCATATGGGAGGTTCAGCCGAGCCAGATTGGCATACAGCCCAGTATCAGGAGAACGGAAGTCAGGTATTCCAGCCGATGTGCTGATTCCCGCGCCAGTCTTGGAGACGGTCAGATCTCGATCATCAAAGGGTCGGAGGGGCTCTTACCATGACGACAATGTTCTTGATGTCCTTCTCTTTGATGTATTGAGCCACTGCTTCTATATTTCGCCCATAGAGCGTGGTGGGAGGCGTGGCCTCGTCAATGGGGGTGGAGGATTCGTTGCCCATCTTGAAGATGTTCCCGCGCCCCGCATGTGGTTGGGGATGGCGCTCACGACGTCGTCGACCTATGATGGCGAGCAGATGGCGAAACACTTTGAGGGACGCAGAGCAGGATCTGTGTTACGGTTTCTTCAAACCAGGCTCGAAGCTTGAGTGCAGGAAAGTTATATAAGGCAAAGAGATGTCGGGAAGGAAAAAGATGTTGAAGGCTACAAAAAGACGTTATCTCTTAGTGACCTGCCCCACGTCATACCGGTGCACATTGGGCTCTTTTTACGGGACATTTGCCGTGATGGTTGACCTGAAATAGCGGCCGTGTGTGTGGGTTGGAAACTAGCTTGATGCAGTAAGGCGGTGATCTTCTTCGTCTGCAAACTCGGTGCTTCGTATATATAATGCAACATCCATCAACTCTGTGTGGAAATCACCAGGGGCATCCCTTATTTCGAGTGACATGGCATCGGATAGGCGCTCGCCACAAGCAGAGAACTATTTAATGCTGTTTACCTTACAGTCTATCAATATAAATCCATTAAACGATATGATGACTATGTGTACACTACTGAGCCAATAGTGTCAAATACTTATCTCTTCGAATATACGGACGCACTCATCACGTAGAATCTATTTCTGCCTACAGAGCAGGTGGCACCAGTTGGAAAAAATTGGAAAACAAGTAAAGCTTTGACGAGGCTTTTATTCAGCCTTGAGCGGATAATCTAGCAGATCAGTCAGTGGCCGATGTTTAGCCGCTCGTGCAAAAAGTTTCTGGCAAAATTGCGGAGTGTGCACTACCATACTACATTTCCTGTAAAAAGCAACGCTTGCTCTCATTCTTGGTTTCACATTTACCGTCATGAAGCGAAAATTGGATGCCAATGATGCCCCAACAGTCGAGGTCCCTCGAGATTCTGCGGAAGACGAGGTATCATTCGACTCGTTCGGCCTCGACCCTCGCCTCGTGCAGGCCATTGCAAAATCAGACTTCTCCAACCCTACGCCCGTGCAGGCAAAGGCCATTCCCCTAGCACTCGAGGGTAAAGACGTACTTGCCAAATCCAAGACAGGTTCTGGAAAAACCGCCGCCTACGTCCTCCCGACCCTGCAAGCGATCCTGCGCCGAAAATCCTCCTCCCTCAACACCAAGGTCACCTCTGCCCTTGTTCTCGTGCCCACGAGAGAATTGGCGGATCAAGTCTGCAGAGCCTTCAATGCCTTTGCGGCGTTCTGCTCGAAAGATGTGCAGACATTGAATTTGACACAAAGGGTGTCGGACACGGTCATGAATGCCGTGCTACAAGATTTCCCCGATGTTATTGTGACCACTCCTGGAAGAGCAACTCAATACCTCACCTCGGGCACGCTGTCCCTCGAAAATATCCAGCAACTTGTCATCGACGAAGCTGATATCGTGCTCTCCTACGGCTATGAAGACGATATCAACGCAATCGCTACGGCCCTCCCCCGCGGTGTGCAGACATTCCTGGTCAGCGCCACCCTCACGCCCGAGGTCGAAGAGTTGAAGAGCATATTCTGTCGCGATGCGGTTCTGGTCAGGATCGATGAGAAGGAAGAGAAGGGCGAGGGAGTGACCCAGTATGTGGTGAAGTGCGGAGAGGACGAGAAGTTCTTGCTCATTTACGTTCTGTTTAAATTGCGCCTCGTGAAGGGAAAGTGCCTAGTGTTCGTGGCCGACGTTGACAGGAGTTATCGGCTCAAGCTCTATCTGGAGCAGTTCGGGATCAAGTCATGTGTGCTGAACGCCGAATTGCCGGTCAACTCTCGGTTGCACGTGGTTCAGGAGTTCAACAAAGGGCTCTACGACATCCTTATCGCAGCAGACGATCAAGAGGTGCTTGGCGGCGTTATGAAGAGGCGCAAGACCGAGGGGCAGGTCGCAGAAGATCCAGCCAATGAGATGAGTGAGGAGGATGAGGAGGAAGTACCACGACCGGCCAAGAAAGCCAGACAGTCCAAGAAACATGAAAAGGACTATGGAGTTTCAAGGGGCATTGACTTTCAGAACGTTGCCTGCGTGATCAACTTCGACCTCCCTCCGACATCCAAGTCCTACACACACCGTATTGGCCGCACAGCGCGAGCGGGCAAAGCAGGAATGGCCCTGTCCTTTGTGGTGCCCAAGGACAAGTTTGGCAAACACCGGGCGACCAGCATTCCTTCGGCGAAGAATGACGAACGTGTTCTGGAGAAGATCATCGCCCGACAGACCAAGAAGGGCAACGAAGTGAAGCCTTATCATTTCGACATGGCACAGGTGGACGCGTTTCGGTATCGCATGAACGACGCCCTGCGTGCCGTGACCGGAGCTGCGGTACACGAGGCCCGTGCTAAGGAGATCAAACAAGAGCTGATCAAATCGGAGAAACTGCGCCGGCATTTCGAGGAGAACCCGGAAGACCTGCGACACCTGCGACATGACGGGGAACACGGTGCGATTGTCAGACATCAGGGACACTTGAAACACGTCCCAGAATATTTGATGCCGGCAGCAGGGCGAAAGGGTCTGAGTGCTGACGAAGTCGGGTTTGTCGGGTTGAGAGGTGACAATAAGCGGAAAGACAACAAGAAGCGAGGAGGGCGCAAGGCGCGATTCGGCGGCAGAGCCAAGGGCAAGGTTGACCCATTGAAGTCCTTTAGCGCGAGGAAGAAGCGTTGAGGCAAGGCAAGGAAGACAGTGGCAGTGTTGACGAGAGACGACGACAGTGGTATAGCAGTACGAGTACTCGGTACTTGTGTGAGTATCAACTCAATGGAGTTGTTAGACATGACACTGTCCATCGTCCTTGTTCTGTTCCCATGCGTCTCGACTGCTCCTCCGAGTATACCATTCAGCAATGCCATATCATTTATCTTATTCTGTCCGAGAGGCCCACATCATACCTCTCCTCCCTCTCACTTTATTCCGTGATGGTGGTGTTAGCTCGAGATCCTTGTCGACTGTTGACATAATCGGCCCCATTTCACGGTTTCACACCTGATCCGTGCGTGCGTGCGTCGCTTTTCGCTTGACCGTGGAATACCCGATAGCAATGTTGACGGAATCGTGCATTTGCATCAAGCCCCATGTACATACTAGTAGGTCGGGGTGTGTGGTTGTCATCCCAGCCACGGTAGGTGTCTACGAGTATTACAAGTAGGGACTACGAGTGCCTGTCCTGGGTCAGTACTGGTGGTATCTACCGAGGTATGTGGGTACGTGCCATTAACGAGGACAAGAAAGCATTGAGGATGAAAGATGGATGGAATCCCAAGCCTTTTTGTTTGACTGGGTACCGTACGAGGTACTGTACATGGTGTGATTCACCCGAGTGGTTGCTACATACACATACCGAGACTTCCATTCTCGATCACTTCGTCCGTTCAGGGGACTGGAATATATGGGTATCGATAAGTGACCTAGTCTACTCGTGGGATATTTTACGCTTCGGACAGAAAGGGAGAATCCCAGGGAGTAGATACTGGGTACCGAGTACTTTACCATGTCTACCTCGTACAGTAGGTAAATATCATCTCGTGCCCTGGCCAGATGGATATAGCCAACTCGACTCAGCTCAACTCAACTCAATCTAGACCAAGTACCACACGGCAGGTCAATGAGCTAATTAGCCACTGCGATACCCGTCGCCGTAAACTATCATCTCATTTACCATATCAACCCCCACTCTTCGCCAGCATCTGCAAAAACAGCTGCTGAAAGTCCGCGCTGATCAGCTCGACGACGTTCCCCCACGGATTGTACATGTACGTGCCGCTCAGGTTCGGCGTCGGCCGCGTCATCTGGCCAATCTGCCTCGCGCCGAGCTTGACCGCTTTGGCCAGGATGGCCTCGGGGTCCTCGACGGGGAAGCCGACGTGGAAGAACCCGCCCCGGGTGTATTCCTGCGGGCCGAATCTGGGGGGCACCTCCGTCGGGCCCTGGTACGGCGGGTCGACGAACTGGAACATTTCGAACCCGACGCTGTTGCCCGTGACGAGGAAGGCGATTTTGAATTTCTTGATTTCGGGGCCGTACACTGTCGTCGAGTCAGGTCAGTACACTGGATATTGTCTGCGTGAGGGGGGAGAGAGAGGAAGAGGAAGAGGGAGGTGTGGTTGTCGGGCTAGGCTAGGCTAGCCAGGACTCCCCTGGTTCAGAAGCGTCGTAGGGATCTGGGCATATTCACTTTGATTTATCGAGTGGCCAGGGGCCAGATGTTTCATCTGCTCTTCGTCCATCTTGCCAATGACATGGAGTCCAAAGAGCTCGGTGTAGAAATCTATTGCCTTGTCGAGGTCAGGGACCGAGATGGCGACCTGGTTGAGGTTGTAGACGTGTGCCATTTTGCTCTCGTCAGTTTGGGGTCGATGAACTGAAGCGGCTTTCTCTTGATCACCACGGGATATTCGAAAGGACTTCAAAAGCAAACATATCGTTTCTGATGCCTTTTAAATACTGACCTCGGCGGGTTAGTCCACGAGTCGTAGAAATGCCCAGTCGAGAAAACCGAGTCTCTCCGGGAACTCGTTCGTATCTCTGAGTCCAAGCCTTGGGACAGGCATTCGCAATACGCGTTACTGATACCACAGAGCATGTGTTATCATTTTTTTATACGCGAGCCAAAGGCCCCGGGCCATTGTGGCAATGATCGTCAGGGCCAGGGACGGGAGCACGATGGTAAACTTCAGGACCGGTTCAGCCTCGATGATTGTCCAATACGCCGCGTGGTGGGCTCGTTAAGAAACGTGCCGTTCATGACACGGGTAGAGGAGACTTTCTTCTTCCCAGCTTGACATGCGCGGCAACGTCCTTACGGGTTGGCCCTTGTCTCGAACGCGTGAGCGTATTCGGTAATGTCATTCTATGAGGTCTGTGGATGTTTGGGAGCACGTCGGACATTGTGGGGGAGCGGGGGTGGGGAGGACGGTGAGATCCTCGGTTTGGCTTAGTGCTTAGTGTCAAGGTGTGTAGTTATTCGTAATTGAGATTCGTCTGGCTGAGGAATGTACTCGGGATACTTGTTAGACGAGGGTTTGTCGCAATTAAGAAATCGAGGAATCTAGCATGTTCCTCGGTAGGTACCTAGGTGAGCATACTCGGGCCTTGAGACAACCTTTCCGCCGACGAGTACAAGTACGAGTGAAGGGTGTTCTGTACCTGGTCCAGGCGCCCCAGGCTCAAAAGGTTGATTCCTAATCGTGACCTTATAGCGGCCCCTACATGGCCTACTAGAACCTACTCTAATGATCATCCAGTCAGTCAGTGGGTCAGGCGTCCTCCACAGTCTGTGACGTACCTACCATGCTTCCTAATCGTGCAGCCTCGCCCCCTCTCCTCTAGAGAATTGATGAGGAATATAGTTACAGTTCGGAGAGGACATAATAATCCTATAAATATATACACATATACATATACAAGTCCCTTCCCTATCGTATTCACGACCAGTAAATAAAATCTATCGTGTCCTCGGTGTATTCATTCCCACCAACCACAACACTCTTCTCCATATCTCACAAGAACTACCTACCAAACAACGGGAGAAAATGCCCACCGCAACAGCCCGCGTCGGCGACACCGTCATCGCCTCCTCCTCGACCTACCACACCGTCGAAGGGAACGTGTACTTTCCCCCGTCGTCGCTCTCCGTGCCCGTGGCCACGTCGGCCACGCACTCGACGTGTCCCTGGAAAGGGCGGGCGAGTTACTACGACGTCACGGTGGGGGGACAGACAATCAGGGACGCCGCGTGGTATTATCCCGCGCCCAAGGACAAGGCCGCGCATATCAAGGATCATGTCGCGTTTTGTAAGTTCTTTTTCATACCCTATGCCATTTTGTACCTGGACACCCAGCCGGCGTCGTTGGTTGGTGAGCGGGGAGAGGTGCCGGATGTGGTTGAGGAATATGAAATACTGAATTATGTCGCTTTTAGATACGAACAAGGTCAACGTCTCCGTGGCTTAGAGAGGACATCTTCACATAGACTGAGCGGTGTGGTGTCCCGGGATAGTCGAGATAGGGAGAGAAAGAAAAAGGTCACACAAATTCCCAGTAAATGAGGTGGTGAGGGGCGAAACCGACCTCTGCTACGGCGGCGTGAGGATGTATACCTAGCTTAGGTATACCAGGTAGCGGGATGGAGAATGACCGACGAGAGGCAGGGTCAAGTGCCCCAGTCCGTTCCTCGGCATTCTCTTCAAGCGGTCAAGGCTGTCAAGGCCAAGGGAGGAGTCAGGTGGCGAACGAAAGACTGGTGGGAAAAAAAATTACATTATCACTAGCACGTACTGACCATATCGCTGTATCGACACAATCGCGCTTTTGCTGCCTTGCCTTGTTTCCTCGTGCACGCAGACTCAACCCTTCCCGGCCAGCCGCATATACTGCTCCACGGCCGGCGACTCGGAAACGGTAAAAGAACTGATCGTCGGTGGCCTACTGCGCCGTTTCCTCCGTAGACTCGAGTTGACTGCCACGCCGTCCTCTCGACATCGCACGTAGAAATGTGGGTGCTGGCTACGATCTGTCGGGCTGGCCCCTCCTTTCTGCATGTCGACCTGCCACTTCTTGGCTAGGAGACCGCCGCTGGGCCCCGCGCCACAGGTGCCTGACATGGTGTTGGAGGGCGGCGAGTTGATGGCCAGGGCAAACATGTTCTGCGGCTCCGTGTAGTCGGTCACGCGGCCGAGCAGGCAGAACGTCCACAACAGGTAGACGAGGCTGAAGCTGCTCAGCAGGAACACGGCCACGAGGATGACGTAGAAGACATTCTGCCACGTCTGCGTGCCCCCCGACGCGTAGTCCTTGTAGCTGACCCGCGCCTTGAAGTTCTGGTACTGCGGTTCCTCGAGCACGGCGACCGAGTAGTTCCAGAAGTGCACAAAGGGCGCATTCGACGACGACAAGAGCGCCGTTTCCCCCGCCAGCATCGCCACAGCCTCGCCAATCGTGGGCATGTTGGAAGTCAGCACCGTGGGGGTGCCTGCCGAATATGCAGGGATCATCTGGCTGAGCAGGCGAGCACTCGAGGCATTAGCGTCGTTGACTCCTGCAGTCAGCGAAAGGGACCGAAGCCATTCTGAACCGACGTCTTTCCAATCCGCGACCCAGTCCCCAATCGGCGCATCCTTGACCGCGTGCACATAGGGCAGAGTGTTCCCACGGCTTTTATCGCACTCGACCGATAGCTGGCCGCCGGACTGGGCGACACGATAGTATGTGGTGCAGTTGCGATACTGAGCAGACTTGATGGAGCACAAGACGTAATCGTCGGTCAAGTAACTTCTTTTGTCCACCGGCGGAGGCGCCACCAGGAGATAAATGGCATAGTATCCCCATTTGCTGGAGATGAACCCTAGCGTGTTGTAGTCGATGGGCAACTTGGGAAAAATGGGCGCTTGCTGAACACCCTCGGTTGTGTCCGTGGCTGATCCGAAGTTGAATATATCGTCGACAGCAGTGGGATGCGGGAAATATGTGCTTGGGTCCTCAATGCTCGACACGTTGACGACCATAGGCTCCAACTCGGCTGTCGACATACCCACACACAAGACATTGATCAGAGGCGCCGGTATCGCAGCCTGAATGAAGTACTCCCCGTTCCCCTGGAGATCCTCGGGCTGCAGGATCCGGTTTCTGGGGTCGCGAGCAGCGTTGAATAGGTTCGCATGGGGCATCGCTAGTGTGACATTTTGCACGAGTCTGGACCACTTCTCCGAGTCGGCCAGGATACTCTCATTACTGGGAGTGATCCATTGCCCCTGGACCGTAGTGTTGTCGAACAATGTTGCGACTGGTGCGGGGCGACTACCAATCGAACTTTGGTCTAAGCTCAGATTGCCGACGTTCAGCCTCTCGCGCCAGTCCGACATGAATGATTTGAAGTTGTGAAAGCTCTGTCCTGCATAGTCGATCTGCAGACATGTATCGCCTTCGGGATGCGGACCGACGCCATCGGGGTCAGGATCTTCTTGAACAGGCGTTTCACAGCTTTGGGCTAGATAGATCGAGTTGGCGTAAGAAGCTGCCACTTGACCCCAAAGCGTTCGATCTTCCAGAGGCCCAAACTTTGGCTTGGGCGCCACCAATGCTTCGGCGGCGGTGGTGTAGAAGGTCGCGGCCAACACGGCGATGAGCACCATGATGCCGAGGATAGTCGAGGCAGCATATCTGACCACTATCCAGTTCGTGATGAGTGTTCCCGGTTGCATGACCCACGACCTCATGGTCATCTCTGCGATGCTGATGCCGCTATTCTTCTCCGTCTTTGCAAATGCGCGACGACTCAATATCTGACCAAGCAGCGCCACGAAGATGGTAACAAAGGATAACTCGACCGTCTTTGATAGCAGAGCAGAGAGAAGAGTAGCGTTGCCAAAGGAGAGGTGTCCGTTGGTGCCGATCCGTTGGCCCCATCGAGGTTTTGCAAATGCGATACCGAGGAAGACGCCCGAGAAGACGGTCGAGTAAACTGCGAGGGCTACTATTGATATAGTCCACCACGACCACGGGCTTGTCAAGATGTCGCCATGAGTTGGACAGTTCTCATCAACCCTAGTGTGAGTAGGCAATAGGCCGACTTCTGGAGAGAAGTCTTGTGAGGTTTGTTGATTGAGTCGGCTGTACGACGATCGGCCCGACCTGAACGATTTCGCATCTTCTTCGGGGGAAGATGTATTTTGGTAAGGAGTACTGCGACTTGGGCCCAACACGATCGAGTCTGGCGCTGCAACCGTGCTCTTGGAAGCATCTGTACTCGTGAAAGACTGTCCTTTGGAACCCACTGGAACACGCTTGACTAGCTTCGACAAGCCCGAGATGTTCAACCCGACGACAGGCTCTTCCCTCCATTCCGATGAAGGGGCGAGGTCCTGGAACTCATGATCCTCCTGTGGCGCTCGTTCGTAGCTATTTTCCGGCATCAGCGACGAGTTCTGGCGTCGAAAAGACCGTCGGGGGTGAAAAAGCGCATGTTCGTCCCCATCCATTGCGAGCAACGATGCTGTCTTTCAAGCGTTAACATTCAAAACACGACTGAGGTCGATCTCTCGAGGTTGAGGGGATATGATACTGGCAAAGGTGGATTCGGCGGCATGACGGTGGGGACTGGCTCCAACGGAGTAAATTGTGAGGCTGAAAACTGGAGAGTCCTGGAGACTGTTTCGCTTCTTTGTCTAGCCCGTGGCCGGAACTGGCGCAGATAACAGAGTAGGTAACGATAGCAGTTGAAGCCGTAGTCGCTCGTCGCTCTTCCCGTAACCGAAGGGCGCTAGAAAGCAAAGACACGCCATCTCCTCCCGCCCAAGGTACTCGACTAGGTGCCATTTAGTAAAGATTTAGCGACGAGGTGCACATCCAGGGCGACAGACTTATGCATGATTGAGCTCGACGATTGGGTTGCTGGGTGAGGAGGTGGTGCAGCGCGGGTTGAGTGCGACTCTCTCGCTCGAGCCGACGTCGAGGGACAAACAAAGGCCTTGGGCATTGGTGCTTGAATTGTAGCATCAACGCTAAGATGCAGTCAATCTGTCAGGGTGTTGATTGAACCAACATGCTGAACCGTCTTGATCAAAGTGGCTGCTGCATCGACAAAAGTCGCAGTCTCTGGTGGCTTGGCGGCTGCACCGAGACAGTCACCATCTGAGTGGGAAGGAGATTGACCAGCCGTCCACAACCTTCATGTGCTATACTTACTCCTATTCTCCTTTCTACCATGCCCTTCTGTCCCTGCCTGGGCCTCGGGCGCATGGATGTGCTTCCCGAGCCACTAATCAGGCAGTAATCTGCCGCTTGTGCCACCTCCCTACCGAGACTCCAGAATGAATAAGAAGAGACGCAGACAGACTCGATATGGCCATCCTTTCCCCCACCCATGCGCTAAGCCTGTCGCCCAATCCTGCACACCTGCTGAGCACGATTACTTCGAGTATAAGGCTGAGGATTGTGTGCTCATGACCATGCAGTTCGGGAACCGCCAGCTCATCAGGGCCGTGGTACAGGGCAAACACCCTCGACACCCTACAAAACGGCAGCAGATCCGCCCCCAAGCAACTAACCGACGCCCTGTCACACACACGATGTTCATTGAGTACTCGGTACATTTCCATCGCCAGACCCCTTGAGACATTTCTGCTGTGCGACAACAACTGATCTTGGGGCCCCTCGCCATCCCCTGCGCATGTGGTGCTAAATGGTGGGCAGCCGCACCTCCCAAGACACCCATCGTGGATGCGCCCGGGCGATCATCCACCAGACAGGGAGGGTGATCAAGACCTCTGGCTTAGATGAGCCTTGCACAAGCCGCGTGGGACGCCTTAGCTGGCACACCCTGACATTTCCCTGTCAGCAAACCTCTACCAACCAATCAGAAGTCCTTCGAGGTCACAGCTGGAGCTGCCAGTTCTCGTTGCCCCCGATCTTCTCAATCTTGTACTCGGAGATTCTTGGCTTCGACAATTCCTAGAAGACACAATATATGTCGAGCTGACCTGAGAATTCGCATTCTTGGAATTGGGTTCTGGATCTTGAACCGCGGTCTGGCTATCCTTTGCCCCAACTTTTGCGGTGATGAGAATTTCCAGGCTCAGCACGACGAGGAAGAAGGCTTTCTCCCACAAGGTCCGGACAGGGTGCATTACATGCAAGTAAGTCTGCGTCTCCGTGTGTGCTGCACTTGCTCACGAGGGAAGGCAACGCAGGGTAAAGTGTGATGAAGCGAAGCCTGCCTGTTTGAATTGCAGAAGGGGGGATCGTCAGTGTCTTGGGTACGCGATTCCAGCGGCCAAGATCTTCACATTAGAAAATCGTGGAGTTTCTTCGTCCAAACGAGGATTACCGAGTCGGATCCCACAGACAGCTACCTGCGACGATGAGCTGCTCCTCTCCAAGACTGTCGACGCGTCGTTCGGCACGAATGAAGAATTACGGTCTTTACAGCACTGGCTCCTCCTAACATCACCCGTCCTGGCCCATTATGGCCCACAGGGAGATTTCTACACCGTCCTTGTTCCCCAGCTCGCCCAGCAATCTCCTGCCGTCAAACACATGCTCGTTGCTCTCTCCATGACGCATGAAAAGTTCCACACAGGTGTTGTCGCTGCCACTCCTACAATGACCTCGCAAGCGGTCTCCCACTACATTGCAGCCATCGCAGAGATCAGGAACAAGAACCCTCCAAAGCTCCATGTGGTCATTGCTTCCCTTGTTGCGTGGGTCATAGAGCTGTTTCAGAACAACCTCCCAGCAGCCGTGGTACACCTGCGTGGGACGCTCAAACTTTTGCGCGAATACAAGCGGTCGAAACCCTCGCGTGCAGCACAAGAGGTTTTGCGGAGTTCCATTCTGCCCACTTCAAGTCTGGCCAAAGGGTTGACCCAGCTGATGATTCTCACCGGTCCGACATCCGGAGAGATAGAGCCGGAGTACCAAGGTCATATATGCCATCCATGGGGAGGCTCAGCGTTTTCGTCCTTTGTCGAAGGTAGGACCACCATCTGCCGCTATATCGAGCAAATCGCAGATACCGAACACGCGTGTGATGTTAGGGAGATGGAGAGACTGCTGGGCAACTGGTTCGAGCGCGCCCGACGATGGGACCAAGAGGCTATCCCTACATCCGCCCGGACGGCACTTCTCTTGTTGTTCAACCTCGCCCTGGCTCTTCTTCCGGCCAGTGACGTGGCAGGATTCAGCTATGTCATCAACCCGAGCACAATCGACTTTGTGGTTGACAAAGCCACTGAACTTGCGAATATCTACCAAAAGGTTGAGCGGAGCAATCAAGATCTGAAGCAAACGCTGATTATCGTGCTCGGATTTGTTGAGCGTCTCTTTCCAGACTCTCGCAGCCACGGCCAGGCATTACTGTTATTGAATCAGCTGCGTGGACAAGGATGATTACGCTGTATGCCAGCTTCAGACAATTCAACATTCCAGGCTTAGAGCGGTACAGGTGTGCACAAGGGCTACAGCAGGATAGAATGCAACTTGTCTGCTCGGATCATCTGTTTCAGTTTTGTACAGCTGTTGAAACTTGGGCTTGGAAGCCTCTCACACCGTTCTGTCGAAATGGACTATGGAATTATTCGCCTGGGTTGAGCTCGGGTCAATTGACATGACCGACTATACTGAATATGGTTTTCAGTGTCTCGACCCCTTCTACGCTCTGTAGATGGTGCTCTGGTGCCGACTTCAGGTTCATATACGAACCACCATGGCCTCAAAGCTACTTGGCACCATCCGTGGTCACCATGGCCTTTCGGTCGTGCGAGAGTCTCCGTCTGAGCCACAACAGCCAGATGGCAAATACAAAAAAAGTCATGGGGATGGCGGTGGCAGGCAATATCCACCACATCTGCGACACGCTTATGTCGGTGCCGTCAAAGTTGAAGACTACCGTGCTCAATAACGACTGTGGTCGGAGTCAGCCTTCCGCCGTTTGAGGAATCAAATGCCACTCAAAGGACCCAGCAGCTGCCAGGCCCTTGTGTTCACACGTACCGACACGAAAGTCCCGGGGAGGAAGAACATGGTCACGGCGGCGATGGTAATCATGGACGCACTGTCGCGCTGGGTCTGCTGCGCAATCCTGGCCGTGAGTTCTGCAATCTCCTTGTTCTGTGCCGCGATCTCCTTGTTGTCGCGACTTTCGGCTTGGTTGGCGAGATGGAAAAGCTGTTGTCACGCATTGATCAGGTTCCGCACAATCTTCTTCTCACAAAATATTACCACTGGGGCTGGATTATCTCACCAGATTGATTTGCGTCGCCGTGCGGGCTCTGTAGTCTGCGACGAGTTGTCTTAGGGAGCGACAGCTCGACATGAGGAAAGCCAGAGACTCGCCGGACTTTTCGAGAGGCTGACTCGTACTTTGCACCACCGCAGGCTCAGCCAGAGAAACATAACTGGTCCGCACCTCGTGCAAGAAATCGAGATGTGCTTCAAATTCCGAGACTTTGCGGAACAGAATTTGCCAACTCCTGGAGAGGCGGTGGAGCTCTCTGATCATCGAGTCCACGGCCTCGTGGGGTTCGTTTGCTTCCTATCCAATGTGAGAAAGCAAGAAACCTTTTGCGCTACCTCTCGACCCCAGGACCGGCCGGGAAGAAAGGTATAGATAGGCAAAAGACGTACGAATCGCTTCATGCGGCCTCGGATGGTTGCCATCTCTCGCTGCCAGAGTCTCAGCGTCTCGTCTGCGACGACCACATCTAACTTGAACGGAACGCGTAGGTTGTGCAGGGCGAGTCGCGGGACGGCCGAAGGAGGGAAATTGAGACAGAAGTAAATCGACGAGCCCGTGGCGAGGGAAGTTGAAACCTGCGTGCACGCAGTAGCGGCTGGGGCGTATTCATACAACATATCTATCCCAGAAGTTGTTTGGTGGTTAGTTCCTCTGACCTCATTTGCTGCTCAGACGGAGGACGAGGCTTGGGTGCTTCGAACCAAAAGATTGGGCTTTCCTCCGCTCATCCCAACCGATGAAGTGTCCGTGCTTGATCGTGTACCAGTGTCCCAGCCCGCAGACGGCCATGATCAACAGGTCCGAGAGCCCCACGCGGGCGCGCAACAGTCTGAGGATGGTCGGGTCGACCGCGACGTCGCCAATCTCGGTGTCTGTGTGGCCGGGGCCGAGACTTTCGAGGAAGCTGTGTGTGTTAGGCCCAGGATCGGGATTCAAGAGGCGGTATGAGTCGGGGTCGTGGATTGCGTTAGGAAAGAGAGGGAAGGACATTGAAAGAGAGGCATACAATACGCGCACGAAGCAGTTCTGGGGCGGAGGATGCGAGTCCTGCGTTTGGCGACCGGTCAGTCAACCAGGCAAGCAGTTAGGCTAGCAGTGCCTATCACATGTAGAAGCGGGTGAAAGGGTACCATATATGGATATCATATCTAGATTCTTGGAGACATATGAAGTACTCACCGACAAGAACCTCTCCAGTGCCCGACCATCCAAGTTACGACGCCAATCTGCCTCACGATCAGTCAGACAAAATAGCCCTCGAGACAAAGATTGGGGTAAAAGGCGGTAAAAAACTCACGAGACGTCCCCCCCTCGTCAATGTCGAGCACATGCACGCCCTTCCACGCGACATTCGTCCAGGACTCGCGGTCCTTGAGGGCCTGTTCGAGTTCGTCGGCGTCGACTGTCTCGGGACAATGCGCGTTTGGGTTTCGAGTTCTGGGGATGGATTCATTAACATTGTTGCTGTTGTTGGCGTCGTTGCTGTCAGCGGCACCGTCAGTCGCGTGAGTTGACGACGCCATTTGACGATCCATTCATTCACTCATTCATTCATCCATCTCAGTCTCTTCACGACTCCTCTTTTCTTTCTTCAGTAGAGTCCTGCCAGGTTGACATGTATGTCATGACAAAGAAAATCCCCAAGGACCAGCCTGGGCCAGGCATACTAGTATCGGATACTAAGTATAGATATCCTTAGTACTTAGTATGTAGTATGTAGTGTATGCATGTATGTAAGACTCGTCAAATCTCTCTACTACCTAGCCTAGGTAACTGGTTGATTGGCTGATTGGTCGCCTCATCCATTTCTTCTTTGGCCCCTCCTTTGCACGCTGCCTACTTAGTACCCGTGGAGCGGGATACCGCCGGAGAGACGCTGTCAAGGGACTGACCTGTTGAGGCACTAACTGGCCGTCCCTGCATCACCAGGCGTGCGAGTAGTAGTACACCTCGTACCGCGTACCATACTAGTACCGAGCGTAGGTGCCTACTGAGTAGGTATATGTACGTACATATATATGATAAGGATATATATACACTACCACCATCGTCACCATCGCCTCGAGACCCATATCTCCGTGGCCCCTTGAACCCTCTGACGAGCCTTGTCATTCAGATCCCTATATCTACCAAGTACTTAGTAGTGACTTGGCGATCAAAATGGTATATACTACCTACTAGGTACGAGGTACAGACAGGAGGTATCACAGTCTCACGCAATAGACATTAAGTATCTGCTGATAGCCAAGTACTGGGTTTACGAGGCCAAAATCCCCAAGATACTACTCAGTGCCCGTATCAAATGGAGGAAATGAACGATCAGGGTCAATATCACTGCATCTGCTCACCCGCTGTGCGTACCGTTCACACCATTCGTCTGTCCGTTCACAGCACCGGCCTTCCAACACGTATACACCTTTGCTTCCCAATGCATCAAGGGCTCTTTTCCAACCCACGCCGCAGGCACTGCCCGATTCTGTGTAATCTCCCTCCAGTCATTGCGGTCCCTATCTGGCCAATTCGGTACAAAATACTGAGCCCCCGGTGTGTCTTGATCCGTAAAGTTGGCAACGACAACCACGGGATTGGTCGTCCCTCGCACCCAGGCCATAATTTTCCCGCCACGGCTCTGGTCGACGTGGATGAACGATGTGTCGTCCACGCCCAGCGCAGGACAATTCTTGCGCAGATCAACGAGAGTGGCCACGTAATTGAAGACCCGAGTCCTCCAGTCGTCACTTTTTCGTTCATAGTTGACGGGATCTGATTGTTTTTCGGAAATGTCCAGGTCCATCTGATCACAAAATTCTTCACCAGCGAAAATCATAGGAATCCCCACGGCGGTGAGAAAGCATGCGAACGCCAACTTGGCCCGTCGTTCGATGTCAGAGACTTTGCAATTGGACAGGAAGTTATACAGTCGTTCCTTCCGGTTGCCCTCGACATCATGCGACGTGATGTAGTTTACTGCCTGGGCTCCATCTGTGTATCCGTCCAAGGTGCAGTCGACCATCTTCCTGACAGTCCACTCAAAGTTATCACCATCAGCGGCTTCTCCCACAATTGCCGCTCGGATGCGGCCCTGAAAAGGTTCGTTCCAAAGTGCGTTCAGGGTGCCAGAGGTGAGAAGATCTTTCGGCACGCTAAGCTCTTCTCCTATGACGATGAACTTGTTGGTCGAGCCACCTCTTGCCTGATGTAATTGCCATGCGTAGTCTTTGTAGTACTTGATGAAGTTGTAGTTGGCCACATTGTTGATACTGTCCAATCGAAGACCAGAGACGCCGAAATCAAGCAGCCAGCGATGGAGGTGAGCCCTGTGGAATGACCACGACGGCGGATGTTTCAAGCTCGCTTGACCCGTCTGTGGATCGTACGTTTGCTGGGGATTCTTGATATATCGCCAGAGACTTCCTCCATATGGGTTCCTCGGTCCTTGGTTGTGGGATGTGTAGCTGTCAGCATTCCCAGGTTCCGCAAACTTTTGTAACGGGTCGTTTGGATGGTCCGGATCCAGAGCAACAAGATGGAACTGCATGAATGCTGCATATATGTAGGGGTCATGGCCAAACGCCATGACCGTGTCCAGAATAAGTCTTGTGCTAGGTGTTATTGTCTGAATAAGGTCAACGAGGCTAGCAGTTGAACCAAGGTCCGCGTCAGGGGCAAAGTAATGAGCTGTCGAGTATCCCCATTGATCCTGGTACTTGGAGTCTGCGATGGGCAGAAGTTCCAAAGCATTGATCCCAAGATCAGCCACAATAGCCTCTTTCCGAACCGCAGAGATGCTGCTGAATCTGACCCCGGGAGTGGCCTTGTCAAACAAGGCTTGGACATCGGCAAAAGTGCCTCGATCGATCTGCTTTCCATTGGGGCCAGATTTCGCCCACGACGCTGGCAACTCGTAGATGACCATCTGATTATTGGGGGGAACTTGGGATTGGACTGGATCAGGGACACGTTCCACTTCCGTCCCGTCGATATCACACGGCCATAGCTTACCGTCTCGGAACTTGATCACTGCTGGAGGCTGCATCGAAGCAGCCCGTGGTTGGTCCGCAAATTGCCTGTAGTCTACAGTGTATGCGAGCGGGTCGGTTATTTTGATCTTGCCCGAACCTGTTGAGGTAGGATAGGTGTTGTCCACCTCGAACCAGTAATGGTAGACTTTGTCATTCTGCAGCGGTGGTTGTATGGTATCTGAAGCGAGTTCCCAAAGGCCATTCTGCGTTTGTGACAGGTCGCCAGTGAATAAAGTCGTCACCGCTCCGGGGCTTGGTGTAGCCTTGAAAGTGCCGAGAATCAATCGCGGCACTGACTGGCTGGCTGGAGACCAAAGCACGAATCGTCCCTTGCGGCGTTGAAGCAGATCGAATATTGGCGCCATGATGAGAACGTACTACTAAGTAAGTACTAGTAGTAGGCAGCAGCAATGGTGAGAGGGAGATAGCAGGAGCAGAGAATCTGCCTCTCTTTATCTTATAGGAGGAGCTCGGGAATAGCCTGGACTGATCGGTGAGGCTGAGGCTGGTGGCTGAGGTTCAGCTTGAGAGCTCTGGACCCTCAGACGACCAAGGGTGTGTGGTGCCTGAGAGCTGTAGGACCTTGCCTGCAGTACAAGGAAGTCCAAGTGATTGGGTTCGTCGTGAATTTCAAGTTGCGGTCTGGATTCCGCGTGCGCAGGTACAGCTTGGGAAGGCGCAACTCATCATTTGTCTCTCGCCCGATTCGGTAAGAGCAATTTGGAGCTGAACACCTTCTCCTCTCGTCTGGCCAATCAAGTCGATTTCAGCATCAAGACCCTGCGTCTTTCAACAGCACCTATACGAAACATGCAGACACAGAAGGAATGAAATTCAGCCAGCCATGAGATGTGTGGTAAGGCTGAGGGACCGTGAAAGTTTTCTCGGAAACAACAACTTGGCTGCAAAGCCAGATGAGTACTACTACTAAACTGCCCACCCCGAGCTGTTTGATGCTGCACATCAGCACTGTACAGTACTATCAAACTACGACTAGTAAGTGACGTATCGATAATTAATGAGAGTGGTTGCTGCCAGCGCTCTTTCAAGCACTATACAGTACTACTGTAGCCGTGGCTCCTTGAAGCTTCGGCAAAGATCGTAGCTCCTCTTAGAGACCTAGGTGCCAATTAGTAAAGCGTTCGTACGATGATTCAAGAGTCAGCAGGCGCTGACTGACCTACGCCAGGAGATTTTCCATCTCACCAGAGCTGTGCCCATCGCCCTGACTTCGCGCAAACTGTCTCGCTCACCAGCCACCGAGCAGGCAGAGTACTACTTAGTATAAACCTACGGTGCAAACAATTTGGAGCGAAGTACCTTGTAGTAGCCACTCTTCACTATATAGTAGCAGTGCTAAAGGCGTTGTCGGCTTGGGCTGAAGAAGGTTTTGTTGAGGTTGAACTTCATTTGGGCCTGGTTGATTCCCCTCTCTATCTCCATCACACGCGCGTTTCCACCATTGATATTGTTACAGACTTCTACAAAGCACCAAACAAGATCACGCGGATGAACCCAAGGTCTCCAAGAAAAGAGGTATGCGGTAGGAATTGCCAGAAACCCCATTCCACAAGTACAGTTGCATTTGAAACGCGTCACGAAACTTTCCTAATTCAGCGCCCGCTAGTCCACCCGGCAGGAAGGATTTCCATGTTCGTCCGAACCATTCATCTGAGTTTCTCAGTTGGGAAATCGAACTCATCACGTGACTAGTCAAATGAACCTACCAGTGATGTCACTTCTCTCCTTGCTTGAGCTCTCGTATGCATTTGCACGCACGTACAAATACTTTACGGGCCCCCCCCCAAAATGCATTCAATATTATCAGTATACCGCGATGTAAGGATTCACCTACAGATAGCTGATAAATGTGACATCCTAGTCCTTTTGTCCCGGAAGGTCACCGACCCGGATGCCGCTTTCTACTACTTCTTTGTGCGGGGCATCATTAGCCTACGTGAATGTGGGGTCTCCATGTCCGGCTTACGGAGTATTCATCCTCCTATGATCCGGGGACTGTAGTACGCCTCAGAATGCTTCTGCTGAATTACATTCCGGTGGGTGCACTTGAGCTTAACCTAGCTGGTTCGGTGACCTTGAGATGGGTCTATAGATCTCGACGCCGGAGAGCGAAGCCCCAAAAAGGGTTTTCTGACTGACCTCGCCGCGTTGACTGTGTAATCATTGAAGAATAGCAGAATACTACTGAGTACCCAGGTAGCCTCATGAGTCCTGCCAGCTCTAGTAGGATCATGGCTGTGTCCACGGGAGATATTAGTACCTTCCAATATGTTGTCGTCGTCGTCGGCCTGTTCATGCTGTACAAAATTCTACATATAGGAATGAGGCCTAAAAACTATCCGCCAGGTACGTTCCCTCGAACAGATTCTCTCGCTGCTGTCTAACTTTTCTCAGGTCCGCCAACGATACCGATCGTAGGCAACTTGCTCCAGATACAAATCAAGAACTTCCACCTTGGTTTCCAAGAAATTGCTAAAAAATGTACAGAGCCCAGCCAGGTCTATGACGAGTGCCCAACTTACTGACATCGCGACCAGATGGTCCAATCGTGTCCCTGAAACTGGGTGCCACGGATATGATCATGCTCAACCACCCCACTGTGGTTCGGGAATTGCTCGAGAAGAGAAGCAACATTTACTCTGCCAGACCGGACATCTATATTCGTGAATACCTTGACAACTATAATATTCTCCTTCGCGAGTAAGTCGAAACGGGGGGAAAAAGGGTTCGCCGAAGCAGACAGAACAGTCACTAAAGGTCTGAGGATAGCAACGATGATATGTGGCGCAGGCAGCGGAAACTGTATCATGCTCGTCTGAATGTGAAAACCACCGACACGTATTTGCCCTATCAGGTAAATTAGTACACGATCGCACCTCTGGATTGGCAATCACAGGATACTACTGACATGAGCATACTTATCCCAGCATTTCGAGTCTGTTCAGTTCCTCCATGATCTTCTCTACCAACCCGAAGAGTTTCTCGAACACACGCGAAGATTTACCGCAAGCGTGTCCACGACTTTGATATATGGGTGGAGAACTCCCAAGATCCATGACGGTTGGGTGAAGAGACTCTTGGAGGTAATGTAAACCTTCATCTTGTCAAAACATGTCTATCTGAAAGATGAAAGATGAGAGATGTGCTCTGACACCCAACATTACTAGTAGTGGTTTGACGCCACTTCAGACGCAATCAATTTCCAACTCGTGGATTTTTACCCCTTTCTCAAGCCATGGTACCGCATCATGCCCCATTGGATGAGCTCCTACAAGCGCACGTTGCGTCGCATTCGACAATTGGAGAATGCTACCTTCCTTCCCTTGCTGGAAGAAGCAAAGAGGAGGATCCAGGAGGGCAAGCATTATCCATGTGAGTGCCTCTGCCTCTCTCGCCATGAGAAATCTTTACATTAACAAGACCTCTGTGCCCTAGGCTTTACAGCTGACATGCTCCTCGACAAGGACGCCGACAGACTTGAGGATGTACAGATTGCACACAACGCCGGCAATGGGTTCGGTGCAGCAATGTGAGTACTCGGTACATTCACTAGAAATACTACCCTCAACTGAGGGCAAGTGGAATGAATACCCTGGGACTCTGACCGAATCAAGGGACACGACGAGTAATACATTGATGGGCTTCATAAAGGTCAGTTTCGCTCCCCCATCGAATCGAAGTGTCTCGCCTGACGAGGCCCTGGTGCTGATGGTGCATTGTTAGGCCATGGCTCTGTATCCCGAAGTCCAGGCCAAAGGCCAAGAAGAAATCGATTCCGTCATAGGTGCAGACAAGATGCCGAGCTGGGATGACCGAGCCCGTCTCCCGTATATACGTGCGATCGTGGAGGAGACGGTGCGATGTGAGCCACGGTCGAGTCAGGCCATATATGTGTCCGACATCTGACAGGTCGTACAGGGGCCCCCAGTCCTTTGACGGCGGCAGCACCTCATTCCTTACTGAAGGACGACGTTTATAACGGAATGGTCATTCCCAAGCGTTCGTTGGTTCTGATCAATGCATGTACACCCCCTTGGCGAGCAGATTCGATTCCATGGGCTAATCAAGCCCATTCTCTCAGGTGTGGACTTTAAACCACGGGACATTTGCAGAGCCCCGGCAATTCAGACCCGAGCGTTTCACCGACGAAAGCACCGCCCTCGAAAGCACGGCAATCAGCCCCGACTCTTCCAAACGGCCTCACTTTACCTTTGGCGGTGGACGGCGTGTCTGCCCTGGATTCCACGTCGCGGAGCGAGCCCTCTTCATCGCAATCTCGCGCATGCTATGGTCATTTGATATCCGACGCAAGTACGACAGCAATGGCAACCCAACCCCGATCGAACCCGACGCCGTGACCCCAGGATTTATTGTCCGCCCTGCTGATTTTGAGTTAGTAGTAGTTCCCCCACGTTAACCGTGTCTGTTGTTCCTGAAGCTCACACCACTGATTGTGTCTTGGTAGATGCGACATCAAACCACGAGACGGCCACCGAAAGGATATGATCATCAACGCTTGGAAGGAATGTGAAAAGGAGCTTGACAGCGAAGGGAACTACACAGAGGAGTTTTTCAGGAGGACCTTCAAGAAGAAGTTTTAGGGGGTGGGAAAGAGCTTCACCGTATGTCGATACAATGAGGAACAATGGGCTTAATTGATGGGCGGTATGCTAAGAGGGCATCTTCCGGTGCGAAGACCTCGACTTTCTGCACGGTCACTCGTGTCTTTTGAGAGGTACTCTGGCAGAGAGATACCACATTACCACAACCACATCACGAGGGCGGACAGTGGAGGGAGGGAGTTTTTGCAACCCCTTTTTCCGTTCCGTGTAAACCGGCATCGTACACAAGCAACTTAACTTCTTGGCAATCTATGCACAGTGCACAGTGCTGTACAAGTGCTCATTCTGGGTAACTATTCGCCAGCCGACTTACGTCAATACGAGGTGTTGGCATCTCGGAATCATTCGTCCGGCCACCGGCGGAGATTCTGGAGTGTTTCAGGCTCGCCAGACATGCGGGATCCTCGATGTCCACATGGCGCAATTGATGGGAAACCAATAACGATAAATAGCGTGATTGGTCTTGGCCTGAAGAAAGTCATGGCATGGGAAATCGAATCATGGTTGGAAATACAATTGCCACCGCTACCGGACGAGAGAGTATAAATGCTCTTACAAACCCCCCATGGGGTCGGGCTCCTTTCCTTTCCTTGGCTGATCAATCGAACGAGCGAAACATACATGTCGGTATAATAACAAGTCTCTCTCCGGATTATCCACATTAAGCCTTTTTTCTCCGCCATGTCTGAGATCAAATCAGTCGCTCTTGCTGGTGTATGTCATGTCGAAGAATGCCACAGTAAAACGGAAAAATGAGCTGACCAGTTTGGGCATCAGGCAACTGGCAATCTGGGACCTCATGTCCTCAAAGCCCTTGTCGACGGGAACTTTGCCGTCACTGTTCTCACCCGTTCTAAAAAGCCAGGGACAGATCAGACAACGGCCAAAGTTGTCCAAGTCGACTACACATCCGTCGAGTCCTTGACTGCCGCCCTCAAAGGTATCGATGCGCTCGTGTCCACCGTGGCGGGTGAGGCCATCGAGAACCAAACCGTCCTCATCGACGCCGCCATCGCCGCCGGAGTGAAGCGTTTCATCCCCTCCGAATATGGCACTGTCACGACCAGCCCCAAAGTCGAAAACTTGCCCGTCTATGCCTCAATGTTCAAGATCAAGCGCTATCTTGAAGAGAAGGCAAAGGCGGGAAAGCTGACTTGGACTGTCCTCGCATGCGGTGGCTTCTTAGAGTTCTTGTTTGGGTCTCCCGCGCTCCTTGATTTTGCTAATCACAAGGCTGTCTTGTTCGACGAGGGTGACAACAGGATTAGCTCCACATCGCTGCCTATTATCGGGAAGGCTATTGTTGGAATTTTGAAGAATCTCGAGGCCACGGAGAACAAGGTTGTGCGAGTTTCCGAGGTCATCTTGACGCAGAACCAGCTGCTGCGAATCGCACAAGAGCTGAGACCGGATATCAACTGGCAAATTACCCGGGTACCGGCAAGTGCAGTGTTGAAAGAGGGCCTGGACGGACTCAGCGCTGGTGACTTTAGCACAGCTGCTATTTTGAAGGTGATATCGGGTACAGCTTTTGCTGGTGATGCTTACGGCGCCGCTTATGACGAGAACGACAATGGACTTCTTGGTATCAAACAGCTGACGGAGGAAGACTTGAAGACACTTGTTGCTGGAAAGCTCGTATAGAGTGGGGATGACAGTACGAGGTACGGTATGAAGACACGATTACTTGGCATTCCGAGTAAAGATGTCTGTATCATATTTATTTTCACCCCCGGTGCAGCTGATGTTGTCCAAGCATGAGCATTTCGTCGAAGTAGCGAGAGTAGCCATCGTTATAGGGAAGGTACGCAATCTGCCCCAAAAGGGAATGTATCATCCTAATACGGAAGGAGGCGTCTATTGGACCATGTGACCACAACCAGGATAGGAACGAACAAGGCTCCCGGAGAATTGCGTTTCGGAACTCGAAACTCGATTCAATTGTCAATCCCCTGACATGTCCATCCAGCCTTCAGGGTCTGAAAGGCTTGGTTGCGTACCTGGTCAAAAGATCAGCTTTGACCCCGGCCAGTTGCATTCGCCCAGAGACGAGTTTGGATGCGGCGGGAAACAATTCGGCGAGTGTCAAGGAGAGTCTGCGCCGGCCAAAAGCGATCACCGGTGAACGAGAAGGACCCACGGAACAAACATGGCCCTGCACTCTGGCGACCTGGGGAATCTCCGGCATGGCATCACTTGTATGCTGGTTTCCCTGGATGGCTTTCAAAGTCGCGGTTAAATTTCCTCCATCGAACAAGTCCCTGCTAACTGTACATAACGGTGACGATCAAATCTCCTCTGAACGGGGTCATACGTTTGTAGCGAAACAGACTATTTCTTTGGTCATGGAGCTCAGCCAACGGATGTGACGGCAATCCATCTGACGCACACTCTCACTGTCGTAACCATTTTATTCAGCATTCTGGTATAAGAGTCCAGGCTTGAAAGATACACCTACGTACGGATTACCTTTGTATCCCTCTCATCCTACTTTCTTGGCCCATGATTTTCTTGACAACCGGTAGACCGGGCTGCTTATGATGACTATCACTCAACAACTGCTATTGTTCGGCCTCGTGGGCGTCGGGTTCGCCCTCTATTATACTCTCTCACGTATTGGACAACGACCACCCGGCTTACCCCCTGGCCCGCCCACCGATCCATTTTGGGGGAATATCAAACAGGTAAATCAGTTCGCTTGCAGGGAGACAGCTTTCCAACCGCTGTCTCGCATGCTAAGCAGAGTCCGTGGTAGATGCCCAAAAGAGACATGTACAAACAGTTCCAGAAATGGGCTCACGAGTACGGACCAATCTACAGCATCAAACTAGGCGTACAGACGATGATAGTACTTTCGGATGGAAAGGCGGTCAAAGAACTCATTGACAAGAGGAGCGCGTCGACAAATGAGCGTGGCCCACATTATATTGCTCATGACCTTCTCGGTAATGGTCAACGCATTTTGCAAATGGTGTGTAAAAGCGAGCTGAATTGAGAGGCTGTACCGAGTATTGTCACGGGTAACTAAACTACCTCTTTCCAGCGCTATGGGCCTGATTGGCGACTGTCACGCAAGCTGTACCATCGACTGTTGACGGCGGCTGCTGCTAAAACTTATCTTCCGTACCGAGCACATCAAAGAGACCCGAGATGGGCACAAACGAGACTAACAGACTGCTAGATATCTCGAGCTTGAAAGCAAGAAAATGCTATACGATCTCAGTACGAACCCAGATGGCTTCTTGTACCATATCAAGAGGTAGCAATGACTTTGTGTGTGGCAAGATAATACAAGGTCACTGAGGCTGATATCACCCTCTCCTAGATACACCAACTCAATGGCTATGATGGTCACATATGGGTAACGCAAATGTCCAACTTTGGTGTTGCCAATACCCTCACCCTCTGACGGCGAAATAGGAGACGTGTGCCCGAATATGATAATCCCACCATGAGGGAAATTCTCAAGTCGTAGGTGGTACTTGTTTTTGTTTCACTCTCCCCCAATAGTCAATCTGTTAACTTGCCACAACCAACAACTACAGGCTGGAGAAGACGTCGAGTATCATCCAAGTCACCTCGGCAGCCTTGGCTGATGCATATCCCATCTTGCAATGGGTGCCAGCTTTCCTTTTCCCGGCCAAGAGGAAGGCGGTCGAGCACACCAAGACCGAAATGTCCATCTACTTGCGACTGTGGAATCAGGTCAAAACTGCCATGGCACAGGGCACGCAGAAACCCTGCTTTGCCGCCGATCTAGTGACACTGCAGAAGAAGGAAGGTTTCACCGATCTGAGAGCGGCATACGTTTCGAGCGGCTCCATGGAGGCGGGGACGGGTACCTCGTCCAATAACCTCCTCGGCTTTATTCAAGCGTTGATCCTGTTCCCTGAGGCTTTGAAGGAGGCGCAGCGAGAACTTGACCGTGTTGTTGGTGATGGTCGGCTGCCTGACTTGAGCGACCGCGAGAACCTCCCCTATCTCCGAAGCTGTGTGAAAGAGTCTCTGAGGTGGATGCCTCCTGTCATTGTTGGAATCCCCCATTGCCTCTCCTGCGATGAGACGTACATGGGGTATGTCTTGCCCAAGGGCGCCGAGCTGTTGATCAATGTTTGGACTCTCAACAACGACCCAGTGCGATACAAAGACCCCCGAACATTCAACCCTGCCCGGTTCCTGAAAGACGAACAGACTTCTTTTGAAGCGGCCACAAACCCGGATCCCGACCTGCGAGATCACTATGCCTTTGGCGGCGGTCGTCGTCTCTGCCCGGGGACCCACCTGGCCGACGACATCTTGTTTCTGGCCATGTCGAAATTGGTGTGGGCTTTCGATTTCAAGCCTGCCATCATCAACGGCAAAGAAGTTCCACCAACTCCAGAGCGATTCACCCAGACAGCTGTGGTCATGCCCGAACCATACCCAGCTACGATCGTGCCGAGGTCCGCCAAACGGGCCGCCATGATCAAGAAGGAATGGGAGCAAGCTCGAGACTCGCTCCTTGACGACGAGTTGCAGTGGCGGGAGATCCCCCAAGGGATGAAATTCACAGAGCTTTGACCTCCTCGCCCGGAAACACACGTCCGGTAGGTGGGTTGGTATGGGGTAGGGCGTGAACTACGGGTGTCTAGACGGCAATGGGAAAGAGAGTAGCGAACCATCAGTCTTTTACAAAACTGAGCTTTTGATTGTGTAACTCATCAGCGCTTCGCGTGAATACATGACCTGTGCGATAGTTGGTCGAGCAGCGTGAAATGGTGTTGTCCCCCTCATCTGTCGTAGTTATGCGAGAGTTAGTAACAGCTTCGTGGACATTGGAGCAGCCCCTACCTGCTTGTCTGTGACAGTCTTCTCCTTTATTATGTCTCTACTTCCGGTTTCAAAAGAGGTAGAGGCCCATCTTCACATCTTCATTCATGTTTGCATTTCTCAGCCGCCTTCCAGGGACCGGGACTCGGACCACCTAGTAGATCAACTCCATAGTAACGAATCAACTACTAGTACTACTCGAACAAGAGGGTACATATGGGGCTCCAACAGAGCAGTGTCCGAATTCTCTGCTTACCTCAAGTCCAGAGGGTCTCGCCAAGGGACACCCAGCCATCCGGTCAGAAGAATGAATGAATGAATGAATGGCTGCGCCCGACATTTAGACGGCCGAGTGGACACGAATTTCTCGCTGCTCTACCTCTCCCTTCTTGTCATCCTGCTGGTGGTCGTGGGGGTGGTGATGATGATGTGGAAGCACGTTGTGAAGGTGGGAAGGTTCATGTTCTTTCAGATCGAGATCTAGCTGGTTGTCCATCTTGGGGGTAATGTCGTGCGTGAAATAGGACAGGATGACGGCTACAACCCCCAGCGAAGCTCCAAGCCAGTAAATCGGTCTGTCGAGTCTCGTTGTTAGTACCAATGCATTCTTGCGTGAGAACAGAGCCCGGGCAGGGAAGAAAGGGGGGTAAATATAAGTCCTGGGGAGGGTGCAAGTACTTACTTGAATGCTTCAGCCCAAGAAAGCCTCCTTGCCGTGTCGGCGGCCTGTATGATGGCCGGTGTGATTCCTGGGATCTCCGGGATGCCCGCAACGTTGGCAGAGAAGATGTCCCGGAGGAGGAGAGGGAATGAGCTCTCAGGCAGCCCCAGAGGGAGTGTGGCACCCGCCAATCTCTGCGGCAGGTCTTGAGCCAAGCGTGTCGAAATAATCGAGCCATAGATGGAGACTGCACCGGTAAAAAACAACCGTCAGAATCCGACGACGGCAGAACTCGGGGGTTTGTACGCAGCACAGGGTGACAATACTCACTTCCTACGGCCCCGGAAATTCCACGCATGCTGCTCAGGATGCCAGTAACGGCACCGAGATGGTCCGAGCTGACCGAGAACTGGACGATGACAATGATGGCGATCTCCAAAAGGCCCACGCCCGATCCGTACAAGAAGGCGTAGGCCAACGCCTTGTTGAGATCCCCGGGTCCGAGAGTCGACAAAAGCCCCGTGAAGATGGTGTAGAGGCACGCGCACCCGACCAGATAGTAGTTTGTAGGCTTCCACCATCGAATCGTGGCCGTCAAGACGCCTCCAAATACGGTGCTCATGGTCAAGGGTAAAGTATAGAGCCCGATCTTGACCGCGTCTGTCGTGTAGAGATTGGCGATTTGCATCGGCCAGAAGGTCAGCGACGAGAGCAGCGGCATCGACGCCACGAAGCAGATGAGAATGACGTTGGTGAATCTATTCAAAGTAGTTTCAGCAACATGTCAGTACCGCGCGCCTGCGCCCGCCTTCAGAGGGGCTGACTTACCCTCTCATATCCTTGAATAGGAACGAGGGAAATAAAGGATTCTTGGTCCCATAGACCTCTACACAAGTTGTCAGCCGGGTTTTGGCAAGCTTCTGTAAAAGTGCTGGCCAGGCCTCACCCCAAATCCCACATGCCACGAGAAGAGCACCGCCGCAAATCATCGGGACTAGGACCGCAGCAGAACTCCAGGAGTACGTGCTCCCTGCCCAAGACACACCCACCAGGAAGACCGTGAGGCCCAGCTGGATGAACTCATCAGTAAAAGTCTTGGGTACTGCTGTCGCCACAATCGGACGGAAGAGGGGGATTCCCTTACTGCAAAAAGTGCCAAACCAAAGAAGTCAATGTTCTTGAGTAACTGCCGTCGTGAGAGCTCCCGATGTGGCTTGGGCTAATTGAATAAAGTCAGGTATGTGATCGTGGGAACCCAAGCAGTGCCTGGTGATTATAGTCCACTAACTTACCGGGTGATAGAAAACGGCGAGCAGGACGAAAGCCACGACATCGATGATGATGGCCACATAGTAGATCCACCGCCAAGTGAGACGTTCGACGATAATATGGGCAACATAGGGCCCGAGGCCGGCGAAGGGCAGGGAAACGAAATTCACGGATGCTGTCCAAATTAAAATGGGGGGAACAAGTCAATCAATGAGGCCCAAGACGACGCTTGAGAACAGGTAGGCTAGGTCTCGTACCTATTGCCACGCCTCTATATTTGTTTGGGTAAATCTCCGAGATGCCCGCAAGGATCATTTGGTGCATCGCCGTCCCAATGCCGAGGATGGTATTCCCAAGGATCAGGATAGAAATACTCTGAGCAGTGCACGCGACGATGGACCCAACCAAGGAAAAGCTCAGGCCGATTAGGAAGAAGTATCGTCGGCCAAAAGTGTCGGAAAGAGAACCTAGCGAGACAATTAAATCAACCCTCTGTAGCAAGGATTTCCCAGGGGGAGACCGTAGCTTACCAGCGATGGGCCAAATAACAGCTATGCCAATGTTGATCACAATGACGGCCCACGTATAGTTGGGGTCAGGACCTATGTCAGCATTGACATAGGTGAGGATCCCGGAGAGAAGATTGAAGGTGCACTGCCAGGCACACCATGCGAGCCAGAAGGCCTTTTGTTCGGGTCCTGTTAGCAGGCTATCTTTTGAGTGCTGCCGGTTGGGAACAGGACCAACGTACCACAGTAACTGGAATGACGCGCCAATTGAGATGAGGTTCTGCTACTGGGTGCTCAACCTGGTTGCCAATGTCCTTGCTCGCTCGCAGCTGCTCCATCTGCTCCACTTCCTCAAAAGGTTCCTTATTAGAGCCCATGGTGCTTCCAAATCGAACGTACGAGATGTATCTTTCACGCCTAAGTATCAGGACAAGGGGAACAATGTCAGAAAGATGATATCTTGGGGAATTGGAAATGTGTTCTGGCCATATATGCTTCGATGGAAGCGAGGCGAGCGCGCGCCTGGACCGAAGCGAATCCAAACTGGCAATATACACGAGCCAAAACAACGGCTTCTGTCCGAGGTGTTTGTGATTGGCAGGGCGCCACTCATCTGGGAGCCCCTCCCCCGGATTCAAGAACCGAAAACGCACTGAGATCTGGGGCACGTGAATGGGTTGATATTTCGCCTACAAGTACAACAGGAGCCAAAGGTCGCTCGTCGGAAAAAAAGACCAAAACCAGACCACCCTTCGTCGTCAAGGAGAGAGGGAAGTTCAGCCTCGGCCACTACCTGCTGGGGAAGTGGAGCCGCTTTTCCCAAAGCGGCTAGCGGCTGTGGTCGAGGCCTCGAGGGTTGGTCCTTGTCTGGCTCGCAACTTTTCCTCAAGTCCCTCCCCGGACAGTCTTTGCGACTATTTATCCTTCCAGGTGCAGCCATGTGATCTAAACTAGACTTCTGCCCGCGAGGCACTATCCAAGTCTTAGGTCCCCCCTTTCACGAGGAAGTCTCCTGTCTTTCGCATTTACTTGTCCAGGTCAAATCCAGCCACCAGCCACGGGGTGCACTCGCCTGATTTCAACTTTCGAGCCGAGAGAGGATCTTCGTTTATCTAAAAGTACTTGTCAGAGAGGATAAATGAATGAGATCGTTGTTGCAATATTGGTCTGAATGATATTATCACCCATGAGCTCTACCCTGAAAGTCTTCCTACCTTGCGCCCAATCCCAATATGCACAGTATCTATCTGTTGCTCCCCAGGTACATGGCCCATCCAGCAAAAAGGCATCTATCTTCACTTGACCTTGAAGAATTCTTCGTCGGCTTTGCCTTTCTCCTTCTCCATCAGCTCGCTGACTGTCCAGTCTTCGTGCACATATCCTTCAGGCACGTTGGTTGCGGTGAATGGAGTTCCGTCTTTCAGGTGGGAAACGACGGCAGCATAGTTCTGATGGGCATAGTCTTCAGCATCAACACCTACCAGCCACGCCGGTTGCCGAAACTTCAGGTATTCAGGGTCTTTAGCAACGGCGTCCCAATCCGTCTGGTGCCACCGGTGCCGCAACTCCCAGCCCATACGCTGGGTCAGAGAGGTCCTTTCAAACCTACCGAGACAAGTTAGAAGCGCAAACTTTCCTTGGGGATTTGGTTAAAAACGTACCTGAGCTTTTCGAATGCTCTCAGTGCCGTGGGGACGTCTCCTTTTCCGGCTTCTTCGAGACATGCGGCAATGGTGGCGCCATCTTCAACGCCCTGCGCCCCGCCTGTCGCAGATGTCGCCAGGTGTGGATGCGCGGCATCACCGACAATGCACACGCGGCCTTTTGATGATACCCACGGCTTGATTGGATCTCTCCACAAGATCTTATAGTCGATGAGGTTCTCCTCGAGCAGTTCCTTGACCGTCTCGACCAAACGCTCGTCACAACCCTCGACAACTTTCAGCATGTCTGATTTCCGCCCCGGCAGCGTCCAGTCCTCCTTGATATCGCGGTCGTCCTAGCCGAAGCACTTTAGTCTTTTGGGAACATGCACATTTCACACGGACTTACTTACTCGGTGAGTGGCAAAGCACGTTCCTCGGTCAAGGACCTTGTTGGTGGTGATGATTGCGTGACAGTCTTCCATGATCCAGACATGAAACCAGGGATACGGAGCATCCGCGATCTCTTTTGTCACGGGATTCTTGCGCAGGACCTCGAGCGGAAACCAGGCGCGATACAAGGCGAACCCACTGGGCTGCGGCTTGTCCACTTTCCCGGTCACAAAGTATCGGGCTCTGCTGTGGATGCCGTCGGCGCCAACGACCAGATCTGCTTCGTGTCTGACCCCGTCAACGATGATGCCGGCACAATGATCATCTTCGAAATATTGCTGGACGTTGCTGTTGTAGACAAACTTGACCCCAATCTGCTTCGCGAATTGAAACATGACGTTTTGGGTGTGTCCCCGATAGCCGTATGCATTCGGCCAGCCGTCAAACTCCTGCTCGGCTTCCTGCTGCAACAGGAGCTTCCCGTGCTTGTCCATGATGGGCATATATGGTGGTTGAGAGGCAACACGCATGAGCTCCTCAAGCAAGCCCTTGCCATACTTGCTGACTATTCTTGTGGCGTTGGGACCGAACAGAATGATGTCACCTGGGGATCAGACACCGTTAGCGGCCGGTCGACGACGACCAGCTTTGGGTCCAAGAGACGTTTTCTTTTTAGACCCGGTACCAACCTGCTGTCCTGACAGCGTCGGCGGCCTCAAAGACCGTGACGTCGGCCCCTCGTCTGCCCAAGTCCGAGGCGCATGCTAGACCCGCGAAGCCAGCGCCAACAATGATGACTTTGAACCCTTTGAGCGTTTCTGAGAGATTGGGCGTGATATCCGGTTGAACAGACCCCATATTGGATATGACAGGTGAGCGCGTGGTGTGGTAGCTAGCCAGCCAAAAAGAAAGAGTGAAAACAACAATCTCGTTGCTCTCGACGGAACCTCAGTGACCTCTTGAGTGTTTAGTTGTTCTCCAGCCCAGCAAGACAAAAGAGAAAGGATGTCCAGAATTTCGACGGAATCATAAATGGCCCGAGGGGGACCTTGACACTGCGAATGCTGTTTATGTCAGCTGTCGTTCCTCGAATCATTATCGGACTGGAACGAGTTTGAACTCTGGTAGTAAAAAAGACGGTGCTCGTGTGATTGTTCTGGCTAGAGCTATTCGCATATCGTGTCGCCGAACCACTGGCCGTCCAGACGAGGCAAGGTTGATTCTGAGGCCGAGGGGTTAAGGGCAGAACTCCCCGCCTTCGCGCCGGGAAATCTAGGCGAGCGTGATCCAAGCATGTAAGTCCCAGCTGGAAATATGGATATCCCACTTCAGGTTCCATTTGCGACCGCCGAGGTGGTGATGTTGGTGGTGACGGCGGCCCACTTTGCGCCCGGAGTGGACAGGAGCTATATAGCAACTAGCCATCATGGCTATGAAGGCCACCCTGATGCTGTGGTCGCTGAAGTTGAGGGTAGTATGGACGGTCACAGGCTCCTGAATCCGGCTATTATCGTGGTTTGCCCACCAAACAGCATGGCTATTTATTCCAGTGGCTGAGCAAAGGATGAGTCTGGATATAGCAACTATGCACCCTGGAAGATGCGAATGGGAAACCACAAGTGCTTCACTCTGCAATTTTAAATCTCTAAACCTATTTTCAATTTCATCTCAACTCTTGCAGCCACTTGGCCGTATCCCGAGCCCATTTTTCTTCAGCTTCGCCGCCAGAGCGTAATGACCACACGGTGCTGAAATGGTTGTGTCCCTCCAGGACATGATATTGGCCCTTGCGGCCAAATGATGTCCACAAGTCGACGAATTGCTTCCCAGAGTCTTGGATGTCGGCAGGGTCCATCTCGCTGACCAGAACCAACATAGACGGCCACTTTGTCTCGACTGGCACGGTCTCGAGAGCTTTCTGAACCAGCAAAAGAGCCGCGTTCTCCTTGACCTTTGCTTCGTCGCCGTAGTAGCCTTTGACACTGTCCCCAACCTTTGAGTCGATCACGTACTGGGGCCACGTGAAGGGGCAGCCGAGCGTGATGCCGACTCGCAGGGTCAGCGTGCCTGTGCCCGAGACGAGCCAATTGATCGTGTCCCGAAAGTCTGGCCAAAAGAGCCACGTTGTGAGATGGATCCCACCAGCTGAATTACCCATGATGTACAAATCCCTGGGACCTTGAGGTTTGTACCGTTCATCGAGCCATCTGAGGGCCAGGTCGAGATCGTCTGCCCCCCGTGGAAATCTGGCGCCGTGCGCCGTCAATCTGTAGTTGACAATGGCCACGTCGAAGCCCAGCTCTTCGGCGAAGAATGAACCCAGGTTCTTGTAGACCAGGTCGCCGGGTATCAGGTCGAAGAGCTTGTCTCCGGACGCAAACCCGCCTCCGTACAAAAACACCAAAAGCGGATTATTCTGTGACGTCCCCCTTGAAGGTGTATACAAGTCCAGATCATGCCGCAGATGCGGGCCGTACTTGAACGTCTCTCGCGGTGCCGCGTTGATCACAGCGGCTCGCGGCTCGAGTAAGCGGCCGCATATTTCACTCGTGGGCACCACCGCCTCGTAGAGCTCAAGGTGCCGAAGTGCTGCGATCTCGTCCATTTTTCTTTTCGTGGGCTTTTGTTCAACCACAGTGCAGGGGAGATTGGGGCAGACAACTTGAGAAACAGGGGCCCTGAGTTATGCACCAAGACCACGGTGGGGTGGGAGAGCTGATGTACGACAACCAATATATGATTGCCAGCCCGATATCACGCAGGCTCTAGTTGCTTTCAGGACTGGGGGGTCTAGATGGTCCAGTCATTTCGGAAATAAAAGAAATCGGCTACATGTCCAACGGTGGAAAAGCAATGCGGTCCATCTACACAGAGCGAGTTCACTTTACGCCGGCCATGATATACTCCCGAGGATCATTGACAATCCCATGTCCTTGGTCAAACGAGGAATGAGCTACATATGATTTCTTCTCATTTATTCCTGTATGCAGCAGCCATGATGACTGCTCAACCACCCACTATACAAGGACTACGTTTCCAACCATCAAAACGGCAAGCGAACTCGGACCTTCATACATGTCGCGAACGAGGGCAGAGTAACTTACCTCCTGAGTGGTTTCCAGGCACGAGGTCTGAGAAGCAGGCACTTGGTTAGAACAAAGTCCCTTCTTCCTACTCCTTCTCTTGATTGGCGCTGACGTTTTCCTCTACAGGATTCGTCGTCGTCGTCGACATGCCCCTTGGCCGAGCAACTGGAGATCGATTTCTTTGATCTCCCTGTAAGCGCGACGTGGGCAAGGTGACGATGAATGATGGGCCGCGAAGAGTGGTGACATTTGTCCCACGAATTGATGCCAGCCATGGAAAACTTCACAATGGGGGCACCAGAGGATCTCAGGCCATGCAGACCCATCAATAAACTTAGCTGGAAGAACACAGAGAGACTGTTACTCCAACACTCCCTCTGTCAAAAGGCTCAGAGAAGCTCCGGCTCGAGGTGTTGGCCCCAATCTCTTAGTTTGCGACTGTTCCCAAAACAATCGGGCATTTGCACTCGGCGAAAGAATCGGGTTTAGAGCCCCTCGAATATGGTGCCAAGTTTTGGGGGGTCCTGGCCCAGTAGGAATTCATTGGGTCATGCATGTCCAGGTCATCGCAGTTCCTCGATGCTGCATAATTTGGGGGTTGATTGCCAGTCTATTGATGCCCAGAGCCTGAAGATCAATCACAAAGCGGAGTTGCTCTCGGTACCCCGGATTGATGGCTCCCCCTTATGCCTCGACACCCCTCCCCGGCGGGGTAGGATATGAAGTCCGGGGATCCGTGTCGCATACCAGTGTTTGGCGCCCTGGTTCTTGAAAACCGTCCTCCAATTGTGACCATTTCCGTGCTTTTTTCTTCTTTGCGTTATTGTTCGGCGAGGAGCATCCCTCGGCATATCAGCGATCAGAACTCGTTCTTCTGCAGGCTAGGCATGTAGACGCGGACACATAACAGCCTCGGGTGCAAGGAGGTTTTTGCTAGCGCCAACGAAGAAAATCATGGAAACCCAACGATCGCGTCGTGGATGGTAAGCCTCGTACACCGTTCAGCCCGCGCCTTTATTGATCGATTTGCATAGCACAGAGTGCCGACTCCGCCATTTGAAGTGTAAGCAGGCAAAAGGGCTAGGATGTTGACATAACAGCACATCTGATGGTTTCCTCTTGTAGGCGACGAGACACGGCCTGCCTGTCTGAGATGTCAGGCTGCAAGGAGAGTGTGTGAGAGGGGTCCGCGGTTCTCACAATGGCGAGAGCCCAAAGGACGTAAAAGATGCAGCGCTTCCAACAACCAAGAGACAAGAAAGGAGCGTCGTTGGGTTGAAATTCCTCCCATCTGTGCGGTTGGTTCCTTGGCTCGGAGCTTTTGGGCCCTCGCTGACTCCTTCAGTAGTGACCTTCCTGACAGATAGCACGGTAGAAGACTTGTTGTCCCAACAGGCGTCACCGCAGCAGCAGAATGACGAGCTCTCAACGGGCGGCAGCAAGGACTCGTCGCCCATGCTCGGCGCAGGAGACACGACGAGCCTGTATCAGATAGCACCAAATGGTCCTCCGTCTGACGCCCTTCAATGTCCTGCAGTGGACCTGAGCTTTCCTGAGGAGGAGACAAGCTTGGAGACCAGCTTGGACTTTATGCGCTTGATCGGGTTCGCGACAAACACGTCATCTATCAGCAGTGATGCGGGCATGAGTTGCGACCCCAGACGGAACGAGGTCGATTCCGGGCAGGCTGGCGAGCGGTCCTCGTGCCTGATCAAAGATCGCACAGAGGCGCATCTGCTGCGCCATTTCTGCCAGACACTGGCTCCATGGGTGAGAGGCCTTTGAATGTGTTCGTTGCCCGACTCCTTGCTAATACTTAGCACCGTCACAAAAGTTCGATGTCACGGATTCAAACAGACATTTCCAGCTCGAAGTGCCCAAAAGAGCTTCAAACTGCGAGGTGCTCATGAACGCCATCTTTGCCTTGTCTGCCCTCCATCTCAGCCGGGTGTCTTCCCTAAGGCCCTCGATAGCCGAGGATTACCATTCGCGGTGCAACATCCAATTGATCCCACTCCTCAATGACGAGCGCTGCGTGACCAACGATAATGTATTGGCAACGGTAGTTATCCTTCGAAAGTATGAGGAGCTGAACGGTATGTTTTGGTCTGGCAAACAAGGCCAACAGAAAGGAACTGACGGATTTCCCCCAGTCGTAATCACGGGGCAGGACCATGGCCACCATCTAATGGGGGTTTCGGCCCTTTTCAGTTCCCCCGATTGCCCGCTGGGTGAGGGCTTGTCGCAAGCCGCATTCTGGCAATTTGTTCGGCAGGATATTTACATGTCTTTGCCAAAGAGGCAGCCCCCTCGCACTCCCATTTCGATTGAACCGCCCTTGACCAACGACACGACAAGACCGGAATGTCACTGGGCCAATCGTATGGTATGGGTCACGGTTGCCATCATGACTCTTTGTTTTGGAGACGAACCCCCCGACTCCGTAACCTACGACGACCATGTTCAAAAGGTGAAGGAATGGTATGAGAACAAGCCGACCTCGTTCACGCCAATGTTCTATCGTGGACGGTCAATAGAGGACGGCCGTTATTTCCCGGAGATTTGGCTGTCTGACCCGTGGCATGGTGAGTGTTTTTGCAGTTCCACACTTACGCCCTTTGATGATGGGTAAAGGCTCTGACCTTCTCGTGGGAAAGCAGCCACCGGATGGCAATACTATCACCTAGCCAAAATACTGCTCGCACTTTACAATCCGAGCTTACAGCGCCCGGGCGCAGGCTTGAAATACCAGCGAGCCCATCTTGAGATGGAGGTGAGTGAACCTCGAATCAGTACACTTTGCACGTTCAGACCCGAGATCTAACCTTACACACCACACTCGTCGAACGGATAGCGCGACGTTCTCGAACATGCAAGACTCGCTTGCGGAATCGCCTCATCAAACGACTTTGTCACCACGCGATTCACCCTGTGTGCCATTTTGCTTACCTGTAAGTGGTGAAGCTCGGAACATGGCAGGGGACATCAAACTGACTTGAGACACCATCTCTAGGCGGCGGGTGGTTCAGAAGTCCACCAGAGCAAGAGGCCATCATTGATTTACTTTCTGCCACGGGCAAAGAAAGCGGTTGGCCCACGGAGTCTGTTATTGAAGCTCTGAAAGAGAGTTGGGTCATGGAATAATGTACTAATGCTTCGATATCCGTATATATGCATCCTGCGGCGTCGCCGATTCTGCTGTAAAACAACTGGCGGCTGCTTCCTAGCACATATAACTCTTGCTTGACCGTCATCCGCCATCTTGAGTATATAAGCCAGGTCAAATCATTCATCACAGCTATCGAGACGACCTCGTTCTCCCCAAAGCGTATCAGAGAGCCAATACGAGAAGATGACCTGGTGCTTTCGCAAAACACGGAGAGAATAAACCCGCTATAAAGGCAGCACGCTGCCATATCGGCGAAGCAGAAAGTGTCCGCTCAAGCGCCGTTTGAATGTTTGTGAAGCGTGTGAGCCTTTAAAGAAAGATTAGGCTGGGCAATATGAGTTGCGGTAGGTACAGAAGGCAACAAAAGCTAAGGGTATTCATCTGCCTCATCTGCTCCACCCAAAGAAGAGCAGGAAAAGCCTGAGGGTATCAGTTATGTGAGCACCCTAACCAGGCTATGCCATTTCTAGTAAGCTGTCTGCAAAAAACTAGACCAAAACGGGCAAGTGTATTACTAAAAGGGGTAAGCGTCTGAACATTGCATTGCCTTGTCATCTGTCTCCAGCATTACTGCAGTGAATCCAGCAAATCCAGCTAGCAAGGTCTGATGACACCAATCGTGAGATCTGCAGATAGTCCCATCTGAAATTCTCAACCTCGGGGCGCTATTATCCGCGAGCATAGCTATCCATGGGCACAGTTTTGTGAAGAATGGACGACATCGTCCAGTGCGGGCTTTACGAGGACTCGCTGCGGGGGAGGGATACAAAATGACCTGGTGGCGAGTGTTTGGCTCAAACTCTAGGCCGAGCGATCTTGAACGAGCTGTATATATTTATTCACTCCTAGAACGTCTCAAGGTAGATCTTGAGCAACAAACACTTTCAGAAAGCAGTAGCTACTGTCGATTTGGGGTCAATCATGAGTACCAATACAACCACTGTCAACACGGCCACCATCACCCTGTCTGGTGACAGGCTTGATTCTTTCGGAGGAAATGGCATGCACGCAATTACCGCCCACCCAAGCAGTGCAAAGACCTGAGAAGAATGTCACAAGAGGTTGGAACCTGGACGGCAAAGGTCGATTCAGGGACTATCCAAGAGGTAATGGCAATGCATATTTCCAAGCTGTATCATGCTAACAGGAAAAGACATTAGTGAATTGCTGATCCCAAACTTCACTGGTCTTGCAACACTGACAGATAGCATGCAGAAGCAACCGATGCGAATATACCTCGTGATGGTGGCCGTTGGGACTTTCTCTGTTCTATGCTTTACCCAGCACCAAGATCAGGACGGCTGGCCTCAGCCTTTTGTTCCCAGGCTCTGATTTTCTGGCCGTGGGTGGTTTGGGAGGAGCTACCGGGTTTATCATCACACTGCTTCTGCTTCCATTGTGCCTCTTCCCTTGGTTTGGAGCAGGAGGACTGGCATTCCCCCTGGAGGACTGGATCCTCTCTGGGGTTATCGCAATATGGCTAGCGAAGCCCAGGATCGCTGAATCTTCTGCTGTTTGCCTCCTGGGTCTTGCAATTTTTCCTTCATGGTCGCTACAAACATTTCAGTGGACTTGGGACTGCGCCGGGCCATCTTCCAAGAACAATGGGAAAGTTCTATTTGCGTTATGCTCCAGCCAACGTCGCAAGGTCTGCAACTTGATCGGATCACTCAAAAATGCCGCCTTCTCTTCCTGGGTGAATTTGCGAGGGTTGAAGCCTGAGAAACCGGCAACAGCGACCCACGTAGGCTCACGAATGAAGGTGGTACAGTGAGACACTTGCGGAAGGATGGCAGGCAGAAACTGAATACCTGATGAGCTATATCCAAGTCAGCATGCGCACCAGGCACCGGCAGTGATGGCGTAGGGGACTCGTGAAGGAGTGTACCCATTTCCGATCAGGCCCACATGCTTGCCAGTGAGATCGAGACTTTGATTCCATGCGGCACTATGAACGGCCCGTGAAATTTCCCAGGCCAGGTATAGCCGGCCACCTCCAGTGGTTGAAAATGCCGCCCGCATTGATCAGAACCTCGCAATGACCCTTGGTGATTTGTCCGCTGCTGAGGTCTTTGATCACCACCTCCCAGCGACCCGATGCATCGTCCCAGGTGGCATCAACAACATGGTGGTTGAGTTTAGTCTTCTCACCTAGATTGAATCGGAACTGGAAGCGTTTGAAGTACTCGTAGATCTCGGAGGAGGAAGCATAAGGGCTTGACCACGTGGGATTTGGGTCGAAAGACTGCGAAACACCCGCTTCCAGTCAGCAAAAGCCGTGTCTAATAAAGGGACAAAGACTCACCCAGACATAAGTGTGCGAAGGGTTACTGCAAGCACGGCCGGGATAACGATTCTCGTACCACGTGCCTCCAATGTCGGCGTTCTTCTCATAGATCTGAAAGGTCACGTCCTCAAAGCTCCTTTGAAGTTTGTATGCTATGAGTAGACTAATGGCACTATCGCTAATAATTACTACCCGACTGTGGCGGTTTGAATGTAGGGGCCCAGGATGTATCTACTTCGATTTGATCTCTGATGGTTTCTCTCGATTGATTCTGGAACAGAAATTTGGGGGAGAAAGATCGGCTTTGAGATTGTATCTGCTCGACTTTTATGATTTTGCTCACAGTCGCGGTGGAGTATCACCAATTGCCGCAGACTTGGCCCCAGAAGTCTTGGGATGGCGCCACTGTCAGTATCTCCATGTTCACGCGCGTGATTCCGTACGGAACCCTGCCAAGTTCATTCGAACTCCAGTGAGTGAGTTACTTGCTACACCATATGTCCTGGTAGCCGCCACAATCTTGGGCATTGGCGGTATAGGAACGATATATTCGATGAGTGGGTCCAGCTTTTCATGATGAGTCCACGTACACAACTTTGTGCTCAGCTCTGTGCGAAAACGGGCTAACGGATATGTCGTAGACCTCTGCGCGGGTGGTATTGCCATTATCCTGGAAGGGACGTCTGCTGCCAACGAGCTGACTTGTCCGACGTGTGGCTTGTAGACGACATCGTCCATTTAGTACCGAGGCTTATGGTCCAGGAGACGTCTTCCGCTCATGAGTGGCTTTCGCGCCTCTAGCATGCTTCTATGCTAACATTCCAGTCCCATCGATCTGGACTTCCCTTGAAAGCTCCTGGCTCAAAGGTCTGAGGTTACATGGGACGTCGCCCAGCCAGCGTTTGCAGGATTCGATTACTCATTAGGTGATGCTCAATAGGGAGTCGATTCATCGATTTCGATTCCTAGTAGTGTAGTACCTACGCCACTTTGGCATATAGTGTAATTGGTAACGCCGGAAGATAAATTACCTCCAACAACGTAAATCGCTACGTTACTACGTTACCCCTGTAAGAGCCGAGGTTGGGGTTCGGGTTAGAAAGCATTCGCCGAACAATAATAGATGGCTCGGGAGAACGAGAGCCCCCTGGGCGCAAGATTTCCGTCGACGAGGAAGTAGGCCGGGCATATCTTTCGGCGAAGCTATGTCTCTTGGCTCTTTGAAAGCCCGGCCGTAAATGGTAATATAGGCTAAGTTTTCCCGGAGCATGCCTCTAATGCATGATAGTTGCGAGGCTTTACGGTTACGGTTCTTGCTCGGCTCCGGCCGCACCACGACCCGAAAGACCCCCAAGCGAAATTACCCACAAGAAGTAAGAGAAGTCGGGGAGACAAAACTTTGGTGGTTTCTGCGGAAGTTGGGGTCGCGGTGGAGTACCTCGTTGCTTTTGCCACTGAAGTACTCGGTACTGGTGGAGAGTCTAATCCAATGAGTTAGGAACTTCTTTCCTGGCCATGCTAGCAGTACCTAGTACGTCGTCACAGGCTACTGCTGGGCGAGTTCTCGACCCTTTCATTCCGCCTGACGAGGCTGCAAGGTGTTCGTGCAACCCTCCATCGTCATCATCGTCACGTCCTGTGTTCTTCCCCCGGCGACCCAACGACCCGACGACGGACCTCCTGCATACGGGCATCATCTACAGCGGCGACAATGGCTTCGAGGGAAGATGGCTCATCTGCGACGGCTAGTGCCGTCCGTAGCGCTCATGCCGCGTATGCAATTCAAACCACCACTTCCAGCTGGAACTGGAGGCAGCGGCAGATGTATGGTTTGTGTGAATTTCTGACGACCCAGAGGGAGACTTTGATACAATGCTTGTGCAAGGGTAAGCACCTGAGTGGAATCATTGTCTGTTCTTCCCGGGCGAGATAAGGCTGACGGTGTGTGGGAAGATGCAGAAAATGGCTCAGGGGGGACACAACGACAGTACGAGCAGGAACTCGCGCTGGTCCTTGAGGATATCGCAAGGCACTATGTTTACCTGTCCAAGATCTCCTTTCCCCTGGAATCTCTGCCCGGTCCACAACGAGGACTGAAACAGCAATTTCTTCCCGTGGGAGTCTCGATGGTCGTGGTGGATAGTGCCAATCCGATCCGATTCGTTTTCAGCACCCTTGCTACCAACATCGCCGTGGGCAACACGGTCGTCGTTGCCAATGGCTTCTCTCAGAAGTCGACGGCCTTCTGGATGACTCTCAAGAGGGAAGCGCCCAAATATCTCGACTCTGCTGCCATTCACATCCTCGAGAAATTCGAGGACGATGTAACCGCGCTCCGAGATGCCGACTTGATAACCATTTTCGGTAAGTTTAATCAGAATACCTACTAGTGCTCTCTCTCTGTGTCTTTGCTGAATATATCTGTTTATTCTCTAGCCGACGATGCCGAACCATATCACGAAATACTGAACCGGCCCAACACCAATGCCCGCTTCGTCAAAACGACACCCGGTGCAAGCCTGGCCGTCGTGGACGAAGGGCCCAAATCCCACGACGACATCGCGAAGCAGGTCCTCGACAGCTTCAGCTTCAGAGGTATCAGACCCGAGGCCGTCAATGCAGTTTTCCTTCGACAAGACGAGATCGCGCGGTTTCAGCAGAGTTTCAACGACATATCCGCTGGCACAGGGGTGGGGGTGGCCGACAAGAAGTCCGCCTCTGCAGAATTCCATCTGAACGGCTCTGGCCCTTTCTCCCCTGGTGTCTTCCGGGTCGACCTTGACACATTAATCCGCTCGGATACGAGGCCACGAGGCTTGCAAGCTGCCCTCGACCAGGGTCGTCGAGCTGGCGTCCTGCTGGTCGTTGTCTACCGGACCATCGACCACATTATAGATGCCTTGCGCAAACTTCCGACGAAACCAGCGTTCCTGGCGCTCCTCGCGCCCTACAGCAAAGCCAACTCGGACTATTTTGAGAAATGGACAACAAGCGACGTCTACTCTCTGGGCTCTGTTACCACAGTCACCCCTCATTATTCTTGTAAACTTTCCCCCGATCCCCTTTCGTGTCTGTTCATGGCCCAGGCTAATGTGTCGCTTTTACAGCCTCCCAGCCGTCCGACGTCGTGTTCCCGCCCGAGCTCTTTGCAACATCACGAGTCTCGATGACCATACCGACCGCAAAACCTCCAGCTGTGCTGGACGAAGTGGTGCAACGAGTTTCCAGCATCGTAAAGAAGCCTGGAGAGGCCCCGAATCAGACCGACGACTTCTTCATCTACATGGCCCGGCAGGCGAGGCGAGTCGGAATGCTGTGTGCGGCGACACTTGGTGTCACTGGAGCATATTTCTTGTACGTGAGAAGACTGTCAAAGTAAAGCTTCTCACCTCGTCAGAGCTTTTCTTTCGCAAGGAGGGGGATAGAGAGTCTGTGTCGTGTCTCTTCATTTGCCATAAATCTGTACCATATAGCAACTTCACTACTCCTCTGTGTGCCGGCCTGGCAACCTTGTCCAAAATTCCCCAAAAAGGTTGTAACGCTGCGTGTTCTTGATACGCTATTTATGATCCATTCCATAGCAAGAAGAGAGAAAACGCACAGACGAAATCCCCTCGATGGTGAATATCCGGTAACGCTCCGATGGGATAATACTTCCTTTTTTTCTCACAGCCCACGGTCAAAATGCTCCGTCGCACACATGTGACTTGCAAAATAAAATTTACCGGCAACTAACAATTTCACAGCTTGACTTGAAACCGGGGTGAGTTCCTGAGCGTCTCGCCGTACCGGATCAAAACCCAGATCAGGGGTGTCAAGGCCACCGACACGCCGGCCAAAAGGGTGTTCCCCCAGCCCAGACCCAGGGATTCGTACAGGCGCGCACCGATCAGTGGCACCACCGCTCCCAGAATGCTGCGGAGCACGGTGGTCGCGGCGGTGGCGCTCGCGGCGTAGACGGTGAACGCGTCGACCAGGTAGATGCCGATGGGGAGGAAGGTCCAGAGGGTGCCGGCACCGAGCAGGCCGGTTCCGACGATGGGGACGATGGGGTGCAGCTTGTACACGACCGACCAGCCGTAGACGAGCAAGCCTGCAGGAATCAAGACGGCGCCGGGCCAGAGCAGGGGCAGACGGTATTCCGGCTTCATCTCCCCGCCGCCCCTGGCCGCGGCGAGCTTCCTGAGGAGCTTGTCCGACGTGGCGCTGAACAAGCCGAGACTGATGAACTGGCCGAGCCCGACTCCGAGAAAGACGAGCCCGACGGATCTCTTGTCGAAACCGTACTGGTCCAAAAACACCCGGGTGATGGTGGCGAAGATGAGGTACATGTAGCCGTAGCCGACGGCGACATAGAGGGAGCTGCTGAACACGACGAGGGACCCGCACAGGAGTTTGAGGGGCCGGGTAATCGACATGACAAGCAGTTCTCGCGGGGATTTGGCCGAAGTCGCCAACATGGACCGCAGTTGCCCGTTGCCCGTCTCTGCTCGGATCCGGTCCGCCTTTCTTTCCAGTAGTAAGACTGGGTACGTTTCATCTTGAAATGGGATGGCCAGCAGAATGTAGACGGCTGTCTAATGAATGGCACAAGGGGGAGTCAGCAAGCCATGTCAAAGAGCAAAGTAAATCCTGTGTCGGCAGATCCCACTTACACAGATGGCGAGAACATAAAAGTCCCATCTCCAGCTCCATGAGTCGGCAATCCAGGATCCAAGGACAGGGCCCAGGCTGTATTTCACACAGTCCGTAAGCTCGACCACCTTGCGCCATGGCCATTGTCTTCCTAGAAGAACGAAAACAAAACGAGCAAAACGAGAAAACTCACCTCGGCCCAAACAGGACGGAAGACTGCCACAGGCCCATAATCCTCCCCCGGTGTTCTTGCTTGAATGTGTCCGCGATGGTCCCGGAGCCCACGGTGATGGGGCAGGAGCCTGCGGTGCCAGCCAGGAATCTGAAGGCCGCTAACATGTGTATGCTCGTGGACCAGCCACACCCGAGCGTAAAGACGAGGAACAAAAGTGAGGTGGACAGGTACAACGCTTTCCGTCCGTACACTTCGCTGAGCGGCGCAATAACCAAAGGCCCAAAGGCATAGCCGAGCACATAGATGGAGACAACCAGAGAGGCCATCTCGATATTGTCGACGTTGAAGTCCTTCATGACCTGCGGCACGCAAGGAGCAAACATGGATGATGCAAACGGACTGGATGGAGAGAAACTCGGTCAGCACATGTTCCGCGTCTCGTGGCGGCACGTACGTCAAAAAGGTCATGTAGGATAATAACATGATGTTGATGGTTTTCCTCCTCGCACTCCAGTTGAGAGGATTTTCCGCGTCGTCTATACCCTCCCAGTCGACCACATTGGCGTCACTGTCGCTGCCGTGTTGGACCTCTTCGTTTCGCAGAAGAGGCGTCGTCTCGACATCCTCGACGACACTTGGGCGAACTGTCTTGGTGCCTTGTCCGGGTTGCATCGCTTCAAAAGACAAAGGATGGTCTTATGTTGAAAGGGAAACAGGAGCTGAGAGCGAAAGTGTTGAGGAAGAAAATGGTCGAGGTTTGCGCCGACTAGATAGAGTCTGAAAGATATCGAACTAGCACATTCTATGCCAGACACAGAAAGGTTCGCGATCCAACCAACCTTTATATACATGAATTCTTTTCCCGCCCGAGATTCAAAGTGGAGGAGCCACCATGTATGATGGCCTAGTCGACCCACCACCGGACAGAGCCGCCACAGGAGAGGAAGAGGAGGGGGTTGACCCTGGTACAGATTGGTCAAAATAATCTCACCTGCTGTGCCGGATCAAGCTTGTTACCCGGTAGGGCCTGCCTTCTTATTTATGAGGCACTTTGTGGTTATGTCGCGGAAAAGGCTGGAATTCCATGATTATTCCCCGTCTATCCAGACCAAGGAGCTTTTATGTCACTATTTCTACATGGTTTCTACCTACCAGGAATCAACAGTTGTCGTGGTATATACCCCCCAAAGTTCTACTTACACTCCCGACACGCTCCCGGACTTTTTGTGGCTTGGGTCCTCTTCTTCGTACTCCAACTCGGCTGCACACTCTTGGACGAAGCTCTCTTTGCTCGCGTACGCCTTTGCAGGGATTTCGTCGGGACGCTCAATGAATTGCAAACCCATCCCAGACTCGGAGTGCCAGATGATGTGGCAATGGAGCAACCAAACGCCTGGGTTGTCAGTTTTGAAACCCAGGACTAAATAGCCTAGAGAAGATGTGAGCGTTGCAACTGCTGTTAGTGGAGATAGAACTAAAGGGGGCTACCTCCGACGTTGGGGTCTTTTTCGATGTTGCCAACAACAAGAGCCGTGTCTCTCCTCGGTGGATTCTCAAAGTTGAGCGTCGAGATCAGGCTGGCATTCCATTCTTCTTTGCCCTGCCCTAGAATCGCCATACTATGTGAAAGGCAAACATGTCAGCCCAAAGTCTTGAGAGATGGGAAAGAGGGAGGAAGGCGAGGGGTGGGATGTACTCGTGGCCGTGGAGGTGCATCGGGTGGGCCGCATAAAACAAGTTCTGAATGATGAAATACACCCATTGGTCCTTTTCAGGGAGAACAATTTGCTGTTCAATAGGCCTGTCATACGGAGAGATTCCATGAGCAAGAAGCTCAAGGGTCGGTTGGGTGTAGTTCACAGTGATGGTGCCATTCAGAGGCCAACGCCACACAGTCCCGTCATCACTATATGTAAGACGGTAGCGATCACCACTCGGGAGGGTCCTGGCCTTTGCTTCAAATGCGGCACGGGAGCCGGCGCTCTTCTCGATCCACGGGGTGAGCGAAGACAGCGGCTCGTCGGCGCAATACAGAAAGTCTGCAGCCGTCTTGTTACCCGCCGTGGACGATGGAAGGTCGAGGGACGCCCCTTGATACAGGAAAATCCCATTCGCGAGGCCGAGACCATTGTTTTGTGTTTCGTCAGGACAACCCAGCTGAGCCACGGCGCGCAGAAAGTACGCATCTGCCGGTTGGTCCATTTCAACAATCACGTCGTATCGCTGGCCATTGCCGATATTGAGCCACTCGGTCGTGTAGGGTTTGATGGGGACGAGATCCGCCGCAATGACCGTCATCTTATGATGGTCAAAGTGGACGGCCCATGCCGACTGGACGGCGGAATTGATGATTCGGAAACGGTACCTCTTCCCTGGCTTCACGGACCAGAAGGCGTGTCTGCCCCTCGTCAGGTCGGGCGAGGTGTTTGCACCGTTCAGAACATAGTTCCAAAAGCCCGTTCCATTCACGTGGAGGACGCGAGAGGCATAGGCCGGAGTCGAGATCGGGTTGGAACTGTTGTCGAACAGGTTGTCTATCATGATGGCGCCCATATCAATGTCGTAGTCGGCTGTCGCGGGTCCATGAATGATGATCGGACCCCGGATCCCGTCACCAAACTGGGACAAAGCATGGGAATGCCACCAAGCTGTACCGAACTGCTCTACAGAATGACAAGAGAGAGCAAGAATTAGCCCAGATTCCCCGAAAGTGGAAAGATGTGTGTGTTGATTTACTCAGCTTGAACTCGTATGTTCGGCTGTGACTCGGCGGTATGGCACATTCTGTCACTCCAGGGACTCCATCTTGGTCGTTGGTGGTGCCTCCACGCTGGCTGAGACCGTGCCAATGCATCGCTGTCTGATTGTTCTGCATCTCGTTCGTCACATTGACCCGTAGAATATCTCCCCACTGGCATTCGATCGCTGGGCCGGGAACTTGCCCGTTGACCGCCAGCGCAAGGCGTTCCACCCCGTCGAAATCTTTGGTGGTGTTTGTAATGATGAACAAGTATTCACAGACATTCCCGGTAGTCGGTCCATCCTCGTCAGGGTCCGTGTCGATGGAAAACCCATCGCACCATTGACCTCTTTGTGACGGTGAATTGCATTGCGTCTCGCGCAGCGGGGGGAATGGGTTCGTGACCTTTGGCACGAGATTACTGTGAGACGGTAGAGGCCATGCACTCCAGTCAGGTCCCAGTAGGCCCAGGTAAACTAACAGTTCCTTGAACAAGGGCATATTCGCCCCTCACAAGACATACAAGAGACGTCCAAGCTCTTTACATGAGAATAATTGGTTGTGAAAATGGAACAGAAGGACGATGACCTTTTTTATTTCCTCGAGATTGCATGTCACATGTGGCTCGACGTAGACTATTCTCTAACCATTGATTCCAACCAATAGACATCTATCCATCTGCTGGTAAATTGGTGAATAAGGGGTAGGATCCTCTCACGATAATTGACAGCTTGACTAGACCTTGATAGAGCTACTATACAGCCTTTTCAAGCCGGTTTTATCATGAATTAAAGGCAGTTGCCACAAAGGAATCGCGCGACCATCCATCCAGTCGACGATTTACTGTAGATGCTGAAATCCATGGGCCATGAACAGCTGGATGGGGATTGAACTGCACAACAGTTAATGTGGAGTAATGCGCATAGATGTGCGAAAAGTCCGAGCTCCTCGCCGTCCAAATCAGGTTATTTAGTCGAGCAAATAAAGTTTCATTTCGGGTTAGACCATGTTTTACTTTTCCGAAATTGGTATAGCGCTACGCATTGTGCCGTCCGGGTAGTCAGACTTTGCGACTGTGAATTCCCCGGTTCTAGATGGCAACTCTTTCTCAGCTGACTTTTGGATCTCGGGGGAACTGGCCTTCTCATGCCCATACTGCCTCCAAGTAGCCGAAAAGGTGAAATTATCCCAACCGCGCCCAACGAGCTTTCAAGGCTTACTGGTAACCTCCTTCGACCTCCCCCGCCTCTCGATCGGTCTAGCCCGCATTTCTAGCTCGTCGCCCTCAAACGATCGAGCCTGCTCCAGAGTACAACAAGCCGAGATATGCACGATATGTTGGAGAATCCGGTACCCAGAGCATATTTGTTGGCGTCGGTATGTGTGTTGACAATACCCGTCCGGCGAAAGTCTTCTGCTTTGTCAGGTGCCCGAGCGTCTCCGGGGTCCATGGCCATGGCCATACGCACACACACACACACACACACAACAGACCCCGAGGCTCTTACAAAAAACTATTTACAAGTTAGTTTGCGAAAATAGTGCAGGCCCCCGAAAAACCACACACACCGTCTGAAAGCCGCACGAAAGCTAGTGGAACGACAGCATGGGAAGTATACCTACTGCCGCGGATGAGGACTTTTCCAGAAACAACAACATTGATGTTATTGTGATTGGGGCTGGATATGCTGGTCTTTCTTGTGCCATTGAATTCAAGAGGAAGGGGTGCAACGTCCATGTGGTGGAGAGGGAGCCCAAGTTACAGATCCTAGGTTCGTGGCTCTAAATCGGGTGGCGGCGCAGTGTCCAGTCTATATTATACTTGGGACAAACACACACAACTGACTGCTCCTACAGGCGACATCATCACCTTGACGGCCAATGCCAGCATTGTCATGGAGAAGTGGGGTGACGTTGTTGAGCAGATGGCAGCAGAGTCGGCCAGACCAGCGATTGTCACCTTCAAGAGCGACAAGGGAGAAGTCCTTTTAGAGCAGGACTGGAAAGACAAGTACAACGGGCACTACAACCTTTACACGAGCCGCGCTCGCTCTCAAAACCTGATCTACGACTACGCTGTGAAGATCGGGGTCAAGTTCACTTTTGGTACCCGAATCACCGATTTCTGGGAAGGCGACGACAAGGCTGGCGTCTATCTCAACGGGGAATTGGTGACGGCAGACTTCGTGGTTGGAGCTGACGGCGTGTACAGCCGGGCTCGTAAATATGTCACGGGCAATACTCAGATGGCCCAGCGCAGTGGCTTTGCCGTGTACCGGGCGTATTTCCCACGGGAACACCTTCAAAAGGATCCGTTAACCCACGACCTGGCCTATACCGAGAACGACCAACTGATCATTTGGATTGGGCTGAACCTCCATGCCATCATCATCGTCAATGCCAGGCTGGGATATATATCCGCCTACCTCACCCACAAGGACACGTACACGGTCGAAGAGTCCTGGACATACCCGGGCACGGTCAAGGACATGCTCGAAGTTGTCGAGGGCTGCGATCCCGTCTTGGAAGCCGCCATCAAACAGATTCCCGAGGACGTCATTTGCGACTTTAAGCTGCTGTGGCGCGACCCGATCGACAAGTGGGTTTCTGACAAAGGGAGAATCGTTCTCGTGGGTGATGCGGCCCACCCCCATCTCCCGACCTCGGGGTCTGGGGGTGGCATGGGCGTCGAGGACGGGGCGACGTTGGCATCTCTGGTCGACAGGGCGGGACGTTCCGATATCCCGTCTGCTCTACGGGCGTTCCAGAAACTAAGGTGAGTGCCGCAAATCATGCGCAATAAAGAGATAGATGGGCCTGTACACACACACAGACAAAGAAACTAACGCTCCCGTTTCGCACACAGGTACGACAGGACATCGACCACGCAGCGAATGGGGTGGGAAGTGCGTCACAAATGGCACCAGACGGACTGGGAAAGAGTCAAGAAGGAGCCGCAATTTCTCAAGATTCCCCAGCCAGACTGGCTGTACTCGGGCGACGCGGAACAATACGGCTACGAAAAGTTCGACGCCGTCATGGCCCATGTCAAGCAAGGGAAACCATTCCGCAACACCAACGTGCCGGACGACTACGAGCCCGATGACTGGAACATCAAGACAATGACGGAATTGGATGGTAAAACGGGGACCGATGATTTGTACAAGATTGCTTAGGAACCTTTTCACTGTAGGGCCGGATAGATAGACTTCTAGCCATCAGAACATGGGGGTTAGCCTGTTTTCTTTATGCGACCAAGAACTCGAGTTTGTTTGGAACTGTTGGTTCCGCTTGACACAAGATGGAAGTAAGTGCCCTGAGTATGTTTTATTACATGTCTGTTCCATTGTCCCATTACATTCGTTAAACCCCCCTCCCGAGGCTTTTCCGACTTTCTCTCAATCGCATCTTCTAGACTGCTTGCCCTTCCCCCTGAAAAAGAACCCTCGGGGGTAGTGGCTAGTGCCTTAAGGCATACCGTCCACGCCGGCAAAGTCGGTCAGGGGATCCGGATCAAAAATATCTGGCACAAAGGTGCTCCAATATTCCAGATTGATGTCAAAGGATGACGGCACCTCCGACAGCTGCGCGGACAGGTCTTGTGCGGTCTGCTGATATCCAAAGTCCGGCGGAGGGGGAGGCGGCGAGGCTGTAAGAGTGGTCTCGTCGGTCTCGTCGTTTGATCGCAAGCCACCACCACCACCGCCTCCGCCGCTGCCACCTTCCCTTACTCGTTCCTGGTCAGCGAAGTTGATTCCGGTCCTTGGTGTGGAGGCGGTCATGGGGATCGCCGCCGCCGTCGCCGCCGAATCCTTGTCGACGTTCTGATACTTTTTCAGGAACCCTTGAGCCAGAACAGCCAGTTCTTTGGCCAGGCCGATCGAGACTTCGGACTCTGTAAAGATCTGCATCCAGGCGAAATGTCCGGCGCCGAAGTCGAGGAGGGCGACGTCGGATTTGGCATTGGAGTCCGAAGGGGATTGCAGGATGAAAATGAACAGGTTGATCAACGAGTATATTGGACCGAAAAAGCTCACGCTGCGGCCAAAAAAAGAAACATGTCAGTCTTGGATCTGGATCATCGGGGGTTTCCGCTGGCTGTCACTCACGATACTGGCGTGCTCGCGTCAAATTGGATCTTACTGATCATCCGAATTGCGTTTCGACATGTTTCGGCCACGATCTGAGATGACCTGTCTATCTGAGGTTGGAGTTCGGCGCGCCGCTTCTGGTGCGCGAAAAGATACTCGGCCCACGGGTGAGTGAGGCTGGTGTGGATGCCCAGGGTGACATTGGATATCGCGTATCGAAGGAACAAAATCTGTTTCAGACTCATTCCTGATGGACGATGACCGGGTACTGTTTGCATCGAGCTGGAGGACAGAATAGGTTCCAGTGATTTCTTGAGGGCCTCGAGTTTCTCGTCCAGTTTGCTGACTACATGGACGAGATAGTCGAGGCCTTGTCGCAGCGCGTACATACTGGTGAGTCGTTTGGAGACCATTGACGACAGGTGAGACACCAGGATGAGAGTGACGGCAAATTTCAGGTTCAGGGTACTGCCAGGAGACACGGTCGTCGGCAGGGGCAAGGTGATGTCACTGTCGTCGATCATCTTTGTCAAGGTGTCACAGATCAGAACAAAAGCTATCCTCACGATACCTCCTGGCGGGAAGCAATAAGAAACATACATACCGAGTGGCGACCCGACAGCGACACAGTCTGTTTTTCCAAGCAATAGGCGGCCCAGAATATGCACTGCCGCTGGGTGATCTCGCTCTGGGTCAACTTCAATGAGGGTGGAGGTTGTCGATGGAGTCCTTGAGCTACAGCAAGCCTCACAGCATCGTTGCAGAGCATGTACTCGAGACAAGGATGGCTCACGGTCGAACAGTAGTAGGACTAGAAGCCAATAATCAATAATCCTGCTGTGCCGAACATTTATTCTCTTCACTGACCATGATCACCAAAGCTTGGACTCCCTCGACAGAGGTTTGATAGAAGAGAATGTTGGTGTAAACCGAGAGGGCGTTTTCGAAATATCGCCATCCAGTTTCGTTTGCTTCGCGGAAGCTCTTCGTCTTCGATAGCTCGATTTGACTCCCGGACGCGAAGATGGCCATACGAAGGGCGTACCATGATGCGTCCTGGTCCTTCATGCCGCTGTTGTAGAACTCGCTCAACCGCTGTTCAAACCAGGGGCGATGGACGATGGCCATTTCCGCATCAATCGCGTCCTCGAAGTAAGCTGGCATTAACTCGTGTTAGTCCCGGGTCAAAGTCTCTTGAACCTTGAGCTCCAGAATGCGGTTTGAGATACCTGTGGTGTAGATCAAAGCGGTCTCCAGGTCGGGCTCCTCGATGGGTGGGGAGAGACACCGTTTTTCAATCTTCAGGAGCCGGGTTATGCGAGTGGTGAACTCATTGGCACTGTCTACAAAGGTGGCACTTCCGGTCCGCTCAGAGACCCATTGGATACCTGCGGTTGAACATATCGATATAAACGACGTTGGGCCTGACACACTGAGTTAGGCATCTGCTGTCCCCACGAAAACAATCAAGCGGGAACCACCCACCCGAGTATTGATAGTTTGTCTATTTCGTAGTGAGCGACTTTTCATGTGTATGAGAGATATCAAACAGTCTCGCCCGACATACCATCTTGTTTGACCAGATACTGCTCTTCCCCATGGCATCCTCTGTCTCCATCTGACTTACGACGGAGTGGGGTGGATCGGGACTATGCATGGCGCTGAGGCCATGGTGATCAGAGACAAACAGCGGAGATTGTGTGGTCGTTGCTGTATCTGTAGAATGAGAACCCCCCGGCAGCTGATGCGCATTAAGCTGGGACTCGGACGTCTTCTGGTACACCTCGACATTGTCACCCTGCGCAGATTGGAGCTGGATATCGACATCGCCGTCGTGGTTGGGTGGTGGTGGCCTGGAATGTCGAGATCCCATCGGACTCACCTCAAACATCCCGGGCAGGCCGCCAGCCATGTTTTCCGAGTCCATATTCCCAGGGGGATCGACCATGATGTCGTTGACTTGAGGCAGCGCATTGGCCTTTGCTCCGGCTGCCGTGACAAGATTGGGATATTCGGATAGAAATGGCTGCAACATGCCACGCATCCAGTCTGTCTGTGATGCAGCCTCGTCCGGGTTGACTGGTATTTTATTGTTCTTGCGCCGCTGGGGACGCGACGGCCGCGAGCAACTGAGTCCTCGGTCGATGCAATTCATACAAGAGTCTCCATTCTCAAAATTGCCTTTTTGTATTTGTCAACTTTTTTCATATTTCCATTTCCATTTCGCCCTGGGTCAGAGTGGCGCCGCTACATTTGCACATACATCGAACTTTTTTTGCCCGGCAGTAGTCACAAGCTATAGACCGCTTCATCCGCTGACCCTTTTCAGCGGACTGGGGTCGCCGTTGTTTGAGCCTCTCCTCCTGGGAGTTTGTCTCCATGGTTGGGGGGTGTTGGCCGGAAGCGAGAATTGTAAACACCGCTGGGGCGTCTTGAGGAACGAGGTTGCGGGAAGAAAGGTCGCCCACAGCGGCACCAAGAGAACCATCGGAGCACGGGTGCACTGGAGGGACAGGGAGCCACGCCCCAGAGGCCTTGGGCTGGTGAGGCCTCCCTGTTATTGGCTCTGGTAGCTGGTGGCGATACTAGTCGGTAGACGATCCCCCCCGCAATATGCACTTGGTTGGCGTGGGGAGGGCGACAGGATTAGGATCGGCTAAAACGCCAGAATCCGACAAAACCCTGGAGCTGAAGAGGCACCAAGAGACACTAGAGAAGCGTCTCTGTTGCCGTCGATACAGCGACCCATCCATCCCTAACAATTCCTATATCTCAAAAGAGAGAGATCCCATCTGGGTTTTGAAAATGGCGGATGCAATCCTGTCTCAAAACCAAAGACACCTTCTTCAGACGCCCATAGACGTACCGCAAAGTCCCCACGCTACACTCCTCCCACGATGAGCTACATCACCGCTGACATGGTCTGGCCAGAGCCAACGATACCAAAACCATTCAGAGCGTTGGTGGAAAAGCTCTTGGAACTTGGCGATTCCAACGACGCCGATGCAGCGTCCAGGATGGCTGTCGAGGTATTCAGTCCAGATGGCGTGTTTGACCACGGAAGTTACAAGTTTGTCGGCAGACAAGGTAAAAGCATCCCTTGGTCAACCCCCCCTCCAGCTAAGCACTACCACTTGTCACAGAGATCTCGAATAGTCGCAGCAAACCAAAGCCAGGAAGCAAGATGATCAGACGGAAGCATCATGTCTCACGGGCGTATTCGCAAACGGCCAGAGGCGATGACTTTGTCGTGCTGGGAGAGGTTGACGTGGAATTCGAAAATGGAACGACGGTGCACAATCAATTTGCGGCGAGAGCAGTCGTTGATCAGTCGACAATTGACTCTGAACCACGATTAGCTCTTTGGGCCATGTACATTGCAAGTTTCCCCCCTCTTCTAATATGATACGGTGGTAGTGACGATGCACTGACCATCGGGTCTGCAGGATATGACACCAATCATAACAGCCGCCTCTCGCTCTTAGATATGTGTGTGGTTGGATTCAATGACTCGTATTCTTCGATGATCTAGAGGGTCCATTGATTGGAAATTCGATGCATCAATTACATACTGGGAACACTGCTCTCTGATCCAGCCAACTAAGGCAATAATAGTACCTCAAAATCACTCTGACCCCTTTGGCTTCAACATCATCTCCGGACACCTCGGGCAGTTCCTACGATGTACTGATATCAACCCCTGCCATATTCCCCGCCTCCCTCCAACGCCTTAAGACGTCCCTGAAATTGATCAACCCTTGGGCGTGCGGTGCCGCTCGGGCCTTTCTGAGTGTCTCCTCCAGACTCAGAGGCTTCAAGTCCTCTCCCTCGTTGGTGGCAAAGCCCGGCGTGCAGATCGAATAGGCCGCAAACCAAGCGGCATGCTTCGCGACATCCTGGGACCACGCCTCCTCGGCGTCCTCGGTCGCCTCCATGGTGAGTCGTTGGCTGTCTTTGACGCCCTTGTGAGCCTCGGCCAGCATGTACGCAAGATGTTGGGCCTTCAGATCCATGATGTAAGTGGCATGCTGCCCGTTGCCGATCTGGACGTAGCCACCGAGGAACAGGTTGGGGAAGTCGTGCGTCAAAAAGCTGTGGAGTGTGCTGGCTCCCTTGGTCCGCCACTTCTCGGACATGGTCAGGGAATCACGCCCCACGAACTGCATGTTCCCCATGGACCCAGGCTCTGCTTGACCAGCACCCGGAGGACGGTAGCCCGTGCTGAAAATCAGGACGTCGAGCTCATACTCCTTGCCGTTGACCACCAGCCCTTTGCTCGTGCCACGTTCAATCCCGCGGGGCAGAGTACTGACGAGATGGACGTGGGGTAGGTTGAAGGTCGGGAGGTAGTCGTCATGGAAGCAGGGTCTCTTGCACCATGTTGGGTACCACGGCGTGAGAGCTTTGGCCGTCTCCGGGTCTTTGACAAGCTTGGCTATACGTTGGCGCTTTTGTTCCGCGATGTCTTCGTCGATGGCCAGGAGCCTGGCGATGTGATTGGGAACTTCTTCCGGCTGGATAGGCTTCTCGTGCGGCGCGCCCATGAAACCGATATAAGACAGGGCGTGGGTCCAGCCGTCGTTGACCAGGTCTTCTTCTCCCGGGTTCAAGCCCACCGACCATTGAAGGAAATTGTCGCATCTGTCATGTTGCCAGCCTTTGTGGGTCGCGATTTTGGACTTCCACTCGTCAACATCGGTCTCTCGTTGGCCACGCACGTCGACACTGGATGGCGTTCGTTGAAAGACATAGAGTTCTTCCGCCCACTTGGCCAGTTCCGGGGTTGCCTGGATGCTTGTCGCACCCGTGCCTATGATCCCTACTCTTCTGCCCTTGAGACGCGTCAAGCTCGGATCCTCGGGTGAGCCGCCCGTGACATGGTAGTTCCAGCGCGCCGTGTGAAACATTTCGCCCTCGAAATTTTCCAAGCCAGGCACGTTCGGAACCTTTGGATGGTTCAGAAAGCCAGTTGCCGAGATGACGAATTGCGCATAGACAGTGAGGTGGACCTTGTCTTGCCCGGGACCGCGGTTCTCTTCGATCTTGATCGCCCACCTCTTGCGTTGATCATTCCACGTGGCGCTCTCGACATAGGCTCTGAAGAAGCCCGTGAGGCCGTACTTCTGCGCTATGCGATTGGCCTGCTCTTTCAGCTCTGTCCCATACGAGTACCTGTGCTTCGGCATGTAGTTCGTCTCCTCGAGAAGAGGCGCGTAGACGTAGCTCTCGACATCGCACATGAGACCTGGATACCGATTCCAGTACCACGTCCCTCCGAAGCCGCCCGCAGTATCGATCAGGTGGATGTCCTCTGCCCGAAATCCCGCCTCGACAAGGCGCGCTCCGTAGAGGAGCCCGCCAAAACCAGCGCCTAGGATGATGATCTTCACGTCGTCTTCGTCCTTCAGAGTCGGAGTTTGTGCGTTGATTGCCGCATGGTCGACCCATGGATCTTCTGCAAGGGCTTCAAAGCGCTGGCTGGCAGCGGCGTCGAGCTCGATGTACTGTGCAGAGCCTAATGGATTGATGCGGCTGGCCTTGAACTCTTCGTAATGCTGCAGAACCTCATCCCGGGGAGGATGCAGGCCATCGCCATTACTGATGGGAGGAACTACTGCCATTTCTCAGAGCCTCAACGAAACTGGATGCAACGCAAATTGGGGGCAGGGGTAGATTTGGGCCATAGAGGAGGGCCCCAAAAGGTAGGATGTGTCCCCTCTTGAACGAAAAGCCGACATCTCGACAGGTCGTGGTGTGAGGTCTAGGCACTCCGACTAACGAGGTGTGGTCGAGAACGATCAGATGTTTTCCCCGGCGGATCTTACCATGAGAGTCAGGGAGTAACAAACGGTGTAGACGGCCAGCAGTCATTACGGAGGGCAAACCATGCAACTTGCCCGGAACTCGTTGGCACCCACCCCGGAGGAAATAAGATGGCCACAAGGCTGCGCCTTTCCCGATTGGTACGGAGTATCTCGCATTATCGTCTCGGAGATTCCAAGTTTGCGGGGCTTTTTCTCCATCGGCAACTCCTGGTTTCGGCCAAGTAGGCTAACTGTCGGAGTTGGATCCCCCAACCCACGGATGGCACTCTAATGGTTGCCTTAACCCTGTGGCCCTCTCCAGACTCCAGGCTACAATAGCCGTGAACGACACATCGCTGAGCCAGAAACGTTGACACCCCATCATGGACAACTCCGAGGGGCTCATGCCCTTGATATTCGCCTCTCATGGCACTCCTTTGATGTCAATTACTGATTGTGACAGTACGGCCTGGTTCCAAAAGGTGCGTTTCTTATCGAAAACCTCCAAGTTCCAAGACACTCCTGTCGTTACTGGAGCTGACAGAAGCTCCAGGTTGGGAGGGAGATCGTGGCCAATGTCAAGGGAATCGTGATCATCAACTCTCACTGGGTCGAACTCGACGATAAGATCAGAGTTGCCACGAATTCGGACCCTCATGTCGACCTCACGCCTCTGGTCCCCCGTGAAAAGTACGACCATTTCAAGCCGAACATCTCGCGCGACCTGGGACTCCGAGTGATCTCGCTGTTGAGGGCTGCTGGATTTCCCGACGTGGAGGAATCGACGACTGCAGAATGGGTCGATGCCCCCACGACTCCCTCACTGCACATGTTTCCAAATGACATGCCACCAGCGACCACAGTGAGCGTCAACGCCCGGTACGATCCCGTCTTCCATGTGCGGATGGGCCAAGCGTTGAGAAGCCTCCGGAAAGAGGGGATCTTGCTCATGGCGTCTGGATCCATTGTCCACAACATCTTCCGTGGGAACCACTTGCCAATCCTGCTACGGCGGGACAACCTACAGAAAGGATCCCAGCCTGCAAAATTTGCACTGGACTTTGAAAAGTCCATTGATGATATCATCACCAGCAACACAGTATGTTTTTTCTTCGCCCGGACAGTGTCTCCTGATTAGTATACTAACTCATAGTCAGGGTGCTGAACTCGCCGCCGCACTTGTACGCATCACCCAGAGTCCTCGATACCTGGAGGCGCACCCGTCCAACGATCACTTCTATCCGCTGTTAGTCCTGGCCGGGGCCCTCTACGACGATGAAGAAGTATATGGACGGTCAATGGCCAAAACGTACGAGATGAGGAACATCGTCAACGTCCAGTATATGTGGGGTGACTTTGGCCGCAAGCCCATGGTAGCAGTCGCCTGAAAAAGAGCCAATCCATTTAGCCAAAGCTGACCAAAGGCCAAAGTTGAGCCCTTGAAGCTGAGAATTCAAGTGTTTACATAGTCTAGGGGACGAGGACCACTAGTTTTCCAGTGGCCTCGTTCTTTTCCGCGCGCTCGTGTGCCTTGCCAATGTCGGAAAGATGGTAGACACTGTCCACGAAATGCTCCTTCTTCCACTTTCCGTCTTCGATCTTCTTCACAGCGTAGGCGAATATCGGTTCAATGTCGGTGTGCCTAGCTCCGGCGTCGTGGTCACCTATACCGTCATTAGCGACTGAGTAGAAGGACAGGTTCCGGGTGGTCGGTATGAGAAAGGGAGAAAACGGTTCGACGATGGCAGACGAGTTGAGGACGCCAGAAACAACGACACTCCCAAACAAGGCCGTCCATCCGAGGGCACGCATCGATTGATCCGCTCCGACGAGCTCGATGACAACATCCGCACCATTGGGCAGGATCTGGGGAATCTTTCCATCAAGCTCGGACTCCAAGAGCACATGGTCTGCACCGCAGTGTTTGAGCTGGTCCACCTTCCTCGCTTGACGGGTGGTTGCAGTCACAGACGCTCCCTGATCTTTCGCAATCAGGACGGCAAAAACGCCCACCGACGATGTTGCCCCATGGACAATGACCGAGGAACCTGCGGGTCTGCTCCCCAGTCGCGCCGAGATCATAACCATTCCGTAGGCGGTGAGGAAGCTCATGGGGAGAGCCCCAAGCAATTCCCAGCTCAAGGTGGTGTCTTGCGGTAGATGGTAAACTCGGCGTGAATGGCAGATGGCATATTCGGCGTAGGATCCGTCAAAGGCCTTTCCCCCTCCGGCATGGGTGGACGCAACCTTGTCACCTGGTTTGAACGGCGTGTCTTCGGCCGCCTCGACGACTTCACCGACCAATTCTTCGCCCAAAATCTGAGGCGGTTCCGGGCGATAGTACTTTTGCCAGAGACTCCATTCCCCAGGGAACGCGGGTGCGCCGGCGCGACCTCGAAGCTCAGCCCTGTTGATGCCGGTGGCACGAATTCGAACAAGAACCCAACCGGGTCCAGGAAGGGACGGTCTGGGGTAGATTTCTGTATAGGTGAAACACGCAGATGGTGGCTCCTGTCCCGGGGATGTCAGGATGAGGGCCCGCATGACACCAGAAGGCTCGTTGTCCCAAGGTCGTGACATGGTCGTAGCGATGGGCTCTCAGTGCTCAAGAGGTCTTTGGATGAAGCTTCGCTTGAAGGGTATGTGGATAAATTTCAAGACCCTCCCCCCTGGATACAGTGCTTGGTCGTGCTGGAAGACTGCTGCCGGGCAGTGTATGTACGGTTAGGATTGATTAGAATGCTACTTGGCCGGGCCATAAGGGAGTTTTCATACGCCATAGTCTGCCCATTAGTTATGCAAATAGAGCCAAGTCGACAAGAGCTATCTGGTATACAGTCTCTGGCGTAATACCCCGATTTTCCGGGACTACGAGCCCTCGGTGTAACATATAAAGTCTCAACACCGGAGAATGATGGCTTCACGAAGCAAGTATCCCCTCGTAAGCTCTAAAGCCGGACTAAATATTCGCCAAATGCACCAAAACCGTACGCGGCCTGGACAGGCCAACAGATCCACAACCATTACATTCTGCTTCTTTTTCCCGACGGATAACGCACCCCGTGGGGCAGAAGGGCTTCGTTGTTCTGGAGTCTTTGCCGACCGTGGTACCTCGTTGGAAATGCTTCCTATACTCGGTATTTATCTACACCACCCTTCTTCTCGTCACCCTGGCTCTCTCATTGTACTGTGGACGTTGATTTGTACGACGGCGTTAGGCATTACTCCACGAAAGGTTCATTCGCACCATGGCTGCCAACTTGTCTCTCGTGCTGGCCCTGATAGGGTGTGCACTCGCCTTGTACGCGATTTCACGTATTGGCCGCCGACCAAAGGACTATCCACCAGGTCCTCCTACTTTCCCTGTGCTTGGAAATCTTCTTCAGGTACGTTCGCGTTCAGGGAACTCCTATGTGACGTGGTTTCTTCGTTTGACGTGTGCGCGCGAGAGAGAATAGATGCCCTCAAAGGATGCCCACCTACAGTTCGAAAAATGGTCCAAGATCTACGGACCCATCTACAGCCTCATTATCGGGTCCGGGAAGGTCATGATCATTCTTTCCAGTAACAGAGAGGTCAAGGAACTCCTGGACAAGCGTGCGCAGGCGACCAACGACCGGAGCGACCGCTACATTGGCCACCAAATCCTGAGTAACGGGGAGCGAATTCTGCTACAGGTATCGTTCTACTCCGGCTTCTGAGATGTGTGAATGTGATACTGATTCGTCGTGGCACCCAAGCCGTATGGCAAAGTATGGCAGAAGCAGAGGAAGATGTACCACAAATTATTGAGTATAAGCCTCACGCAATCATACTTACCGTGAGTCGGGATCGCTGAACTGGCTTTACAACAATAAGTAGTATCTTGCATGCACTAACATGTGGCCATCAGGTATATCGAGCTCGAAAACAAGCAGATGAACTTTGATATCCTGACCAACCCGGACCATTTTCTGCGTCACACGAAGAGGTACATAGTAATCCTCCAGTCCTCGGTCAACTGGAAATGAGACAAGAGGCCGCTAACTCAGAGAACTACGCGGCAGGTATACGAATTCTACGACCATGATGATGACATATGGGTTTGTCCATGATGCTTTGTTCCTCGCCCACCCCTTGTCTGATCACAATGCAGGAGGCGAACTCCCCAGTACGATGATGCAGAAATGAGAGAATATCTCGAGATGTAAGTCGATTCCCAATGCGAATGGCAGTGTCAGATATGAGATGGCGGCTCAGTCTAAGTACGCACAGCCTTGAAAAGACCACGGGCATAATCCAGTCCACCGCTGCAAATGTTCCCGATGCCTATCCAATTTTTCGCAAGCTCCCCAGGTGGCTGCTACCCGGTGTGAAGATGGCCGTGGAGCATACAAAGAGGGAAGAAGCATTCTATCTCCGACTATGGAACGAGGTCAAGATGAAGCTGGACGAGGGGACCCAGAAACCGTGCTTCACGGTCCAGATGTTGCGGGAGCAGGAGAAGGAGGGATTCGACGACCGATTTGGCGCGTACATCTCGGGTGGTTCGCTGGAAGCAGGCACCGACACGACCTCCAACACCATCTTGGCCTTTATCCAAGCGATGCTGCTCTTCCCTGATGTTCAGAAGAAGGCTCACGCCGAGATAGATCGTGTCCTTGGAGACCGTCTGCCGTCCATGTCCGACTGGGCGAACCTGCCGTACGTCAGGGGATGTGTGAAAGAGACGCTCCGGTGGTCGCCTACCACAACGCTCATCGTCCCGCACGCGACGTTTTCTGATGAAATATATAATGGGTATCGGATTCCGCGGGCCGCGGAAATTGTCGTCAACGCCTGGGCCGTCAACAACAACCCGAACATCTACGACGACCCTCGACGCTTCGATCCCGCACGGTTCATCAACGATGCTCAGTCGTCCTTCGAGGCCTCCCAGAACCCCGACGTGACCAAGCGTGACCATTTCACCTTTGGCGCGGGACGGCGCATCTGCGCAGGCATTCATCTCGCCGACGTCACCATTTTCCTGGCCATTTCGCGACTTCTGTGGGGATTCGACATTACTCCTGCGCCAGGGCAGACGTCCCTGCCGGACCCTTTGCTGAGGACCGCAGGCCTGGTCTCGATGCCGCTGCCGTTCCCCGCGAGGTTTGAACCGAGATCGCCTGCCAAGGCAGACAAGATCAAGCAGATGTGGAACGAGGCAAGACAGCTCCTGGATAACGAGATGCAATGGCGCGAGATTCCCGAGACGTTGAAGTTTCACCTGTAAGAGAACGGCCCGTTGGCTGGAGAAGTAGTCGTCGCAGGGTGACTGGGTGATGATGAATAGAGGCGAAATGTTAGAATCCGCATTTGCACCGCGTGTGCGCAACGCTTCTAGCTGGCTAGGCTGTGGCGCCGTGAACCGTGGCCCAATGGACGAAGACTTGTGACTATCTTTTGCGTGTTGTAGTCACTGGGTGTGACTCGATTGAGCCGCAGCGCCAGCGGCAAGGTATCCAAGGAAACGCGCAGCGAATTCAGCTCCAGGCTGTGCAAGGCTGTCTTCGGGAATGTTTTTATATATGTTCACAACTGCGGACCCCGTGGAGATGGTTCATTCGCAGCTTGCGACTACACGTGAAAAGCAACATCGAACCCGGCTGGAGACCAGCTACACAGGTGCCGAGCTGGGAGGTGTGTAGTCAATCCCCGTAGACTCGAGAGTGAAGAGGTTTTGGCTGGTGAGTAGTTGGCGGAACTGTACAGATTGCACAGATACTCAGTTCAAAGTCAGAGTTCAGGCTGCGTTGCTCACTTGCTTTTGGAGTCACGAAGCGGCTCATTCAATCAACCAACAGATGATATTTGGTGTCTCATTGCATGGCTGAAAAACACTCGCACTGGCACTTCAGGTGAAGAATATTCATTCTCCCGAGAGTCCCAGACTCCCTCTGCGGCCTTCTCCAAGTCTTCCACATGCCCCAAAATGGTACCTAGGGACGCAGCAACCTTCCGCTACCCTTCAGTGGCCACTTGGAACGGCACTTCCTGCAAACTTGCAGGCTCAATGTAGTCCTTATGGCCATTCACCCTCAGTCGCAGCTTGCGAGACTCGGCGTACACGACCTTTCTCACGCGGTTGGTGCTGCCTAGGGGTTGATGGGCCTTGAGTCCATGCCAGCTATTGACAGTGATCCGGTCATCCCACCAAACTCGAAACTCGGGAAGCCAGCTATCCTGTGGCTCGAACTCGAGGGTGGCGACTTGCTCGAATGGGTACTTTTGCTCGTCCCACTCTACACCGATATCCTCGACGGACTGTTCGGCGAGGTTCTGAAGAAGCTGTGCGCAGAAAGAGTACGACACCTTGTTGTTCTTGTGGAATTTGCGAAGCTCGGACGAGATGATATTCTTGGGGTCGCTGTCCTTGATGTAGGTATTTTCCAGCTTCTTTTGCTCTTCGCCCAGGGGAAACAAGCCGAACTTGGCCACATAGTCACCAAATCGATATGCTGATTGCGAATATTGCGGCATCGCCACCACTGTAGGTCATGGTCAGATTCGTCGGTCTATCCCAGGTATGTAACTTACTATGCTGCGGAGGAATTTTGGCTGGTAGGCATGCAACGTCGGCGTCCGGACGCTTCTTCAGCTCACTCTCAAACTCTGGCAGATTGTCCCAGTTTCTTTCCAAAGAGTCTGCAATTTCATACGTGGTCTGAGCATCGCGAAGTTCGAGAACGGGATAGTTGTTAAATGTCCAGTCCTGGGTTTTCTTGTCTTCTCCCCAGATCTTCTCGCCTTCAATGCCAAAAATCTTCATGCCAGTTCCACGTGGTGCGGGGACGTTGTCGGGGACAAGCTTGGGTGTGAGTGAAGAATACCGCATGATGACGTCGTATGTGCCAGGCTTTGCAAACATTCCCTGAGCCAGATGCGGAGGGAGGTTGTCATGGACGATGAACTTGCCCGCAACACACTGTCAATGTCTATCAGCAGGGTCGCGACAGTCAGGTAATACCAACATACACCCTGAGTCTTCAGATGAGTGCCTCGCAGGGCGTGATGATGTTCGTCAAAGTTCAACATCTGGAATCGGCAGAACTGCTCTGCTATCTGTTTGATCCTTTCCTGCTCACCCGGTTGCTCCTCTTCCACGCCTGGAGCGTCCCAATGAATGTAGTCAGGCATGTTTGGCGGTGTCAGTGACAATGCGAAGTCCAGACAGACGAAATTGCCAGGAACGGTGAAGGACCATCATTTATTTGACAGGATCGCGGTCCCCAGACACAGTGCCGGCCCTCTTGCGCGTTGTGCCACATCCTTGCCCACTGGTGTTTCTCCCCGGGTGGCGTTGATCAGCATCCCATATGGCCGACGTGCCCTCTGGCTCTCAATGCAGCTACAATTGATCTCTCATGGCTGACATGACGCATCTTTGTGGGGAAGACTGTTGGTCTCGACTCTCTAGTCAGGAACAAGTCAGCTCCTGTCCAATCACATACACTTTATTGCTCAGTTGTAAGACGTGTGGACGGTTTACCATGACAAATAGTCGTACCGCTATCAGTCAAGGGTTCGATCAAGTGCCCAAGTTCTCCGCGGTGTCTAGAACTTGGACCCTTGAGGTTCAAACCATCGCAGCCGAGCCAAGTGCGATTCGCGAGAACGGAAGGACAAATATCATGATCCCAAGCCCCAGTCCGGGGACGGTACATGATATTGCTAGAATTCACCTTTGATTGATAGTGAAGGCTTTGTTCCCATTGCATTGTGTGACCGAGGAGATCTTGTTGCTTCTTAACTGAGTCTCAAAACGATTGCGTAATCATGGGGGAAATTTACGCCAGCCTCGTGAAGCCACCCGTGGCCTGAAAGAGTTAGCATGAATAATTTCGGCAAAGCAGCACGAGGTCGGCAGAGCAGCACGAGGCCACCCACACCAAGGGGAGCACTGGGAGCCCTTTGAACGCCCCTAGCGCCTCTACCAGGCTCGAAGGGCGCAGTAGCTAAGGCCACCAGGCTGTGGCCCCCACAGGGCGGCATCTCCCACTGCAAAACAGGACTTGTGCATCACAACGGTCGCTTGCGTGATTGCGTCTCGCCCCTGTGCGACGGCTGGGCGTGCAATGGCCCTCCAGTTTGGTATTTTCCGACATTTTTGGCTCCAGATCTTGGCTACCGTTGGGCTGGGCTGCTTTCTTGTCTTCTTGTATCACGATTTTATCCGCAATGTTGGCATTTCACGCGATCCCTTGGCTGCGCCCCTTGACGTGCCCACCGCCTCTCCACCGCAGCCACCAGCCAATGCAGTGCGACAATCGTGCGTGGGACCGCGTGGAAAGCCAGTTCAAGAGAATCTCGACGACAGAGTTTGGGCAAGTTTGCTAGACTTGCGTACGTAGTTTTGCCATGGTCGTCCACTTTCTGGTGTGATGCTGACAGGATCATAGCTTTCCCCGATCCAGTGGGCGGCTCCTTTGCAGCATTGGACCTACCGATTACCTTCAACACCCCCGAATCGAGATACGGTGCGTATGGTTATGGCGAAGAGTCGGAGAATTACGAGCGAACTCGTGTCGAGTGGAGCTCGGTAAAATGGGCAGATCTGCAAAACGATTGTCTTGCTTCAAATCTGGATCGATTCCGCAATGCCCAAAATATTTCCATGACGAGACGGTTTCGCTTGCCCGCAAAGAAAAAAGCTGGCGTTGGAAAGTTGAAGGCAAGGACACATTCTACGGGCCGGACGGCAGTTGTGCTTCGTAGTTGGGAGGGCTACAACTACACCTCACTTGACCTGTACCATCTGCGGTCTCTGATTGTCGAGGCTGGGCTGGATTGGAATGCAGACAACGCTGTTTTTCTCTTGGTGGATGTTAAGGACGACAATGGAACGAGACCGATCTTTCGTGATCCGCAACTTTATGAGACGGCTTTACAGGATTTGGTGCCTGCCGAATTTCGAGACATTGCCGTCCTCTTCAACCTCGAGTTGCTCAAATCATGGTATCCTCGAATCCCTGAACATTCGGCTTTCTTCCAAGTCTACCAGCCTCTGCAATTGTTTGCACAGCTGTTTCCTGGCTTCGACCACTATTGGCAGCTTGAGATGGACATGAAATTCACGGGCAACTCCGGCCAGTGGTTGGACGCAATGGCAAGGTTTGCAAGGAACGAACCGCGTAAACAGTCTATTGAACGGTCTTCATATTATTACATGTCGCAGGTCCATGGGTCTTATGGAGAGTTCAAAGCAGCCATCAACGAGAGCTTGGGAGGTGGTGGTATCTGGGGACCTATCCGTGTTCCTGATATTGAACATCCCATTGGACCCCAGCCGCCCGTTGCCGATCCCCGTGAGGATGACTTCAACTGGGGTGTCGGGGAAGATGCCGACCTAATTCTCACGAACGCTTTGGCGGATGTGAGAACGACGAAATACTGGCCGTTCAAGGGCTGGATTCACGGGTTCCAAAAGGAAGAAGACACCCCACGATTCTACAGTCCAGTGGCCATGGGAAGATACTCGTGGAATCTGCTCAATGCCATGCATCACGCTCAGGTCCACCAGGGTTTGTCTCTGTCTTCGGAAGCCACTGCCGTGTCCTTTGCACTGTACCACGGCCTGAAAGTCATCTTCCCACCTCATCCGTGGTACCACCATCCCCAGGCGCCCCGCGAAGTGAGTGTCCAGGAATTGGAACAACTGTTCAACGGCGGTTCGCCTTCCGATAATGCTCGGGAGAACAACGGTCTTTCGTTCGGCAAGGCAATGTACGATCCCAACGGCGCATACGAGCTTTTCAATGGCGGGACGTGGTGGTGGGTGCCTGGCTACCCAGGAAGGACATTCAAACAATGGATGAATCATGATACAACGAATATAGCCTCGATGCTACGAGAAGATGAGGGCCAAATCTGGGCGCCTCTGATGGCTCTACATCCTGTGAAATCGGGAGCTAACGCATAGTGATGAGAATGACCGACGAGGAGATTATGTATATATGTCGAAGTATATGTCAAAATTAGCCGGGGTTAGCTTGCTACAGAAATTTGTGTTTTTCATTCTGCCTATTGTCGAGCGAGACTCGAATCTATACCACGATGACAGGTCCGACGTTTCAGGAGGTCAATGGCAAAGCTGAGACTCTGGTCACAAAGTCCTCCATTCCAACAGAGGGGATAGAGGGGCCAGCTACAACAAAAGCCGATCATCCGATGGCCCTAGCGACGGAGCCTCCAGCCGACGACGAGTGCATGAAGTAGCGCCGGATGGAGGCGGCCGGGCCGCGTATACGCGAGTTTTGAAATTTCGCCTAAGGAGAAGATGCCACATGTCGAAAAAACAACCCTCCGTTCATCATCAGCTGCAGATGAGCCCTTGATACAGGTCTCCTGTTGGCTCAATAACGCTCCAATATCCGTCGAAGCTACGGAGCCATGGCAGGAACAACGGACAGTTGATGCATGTCCTTTGTAAGATGATATCGGGGCCTAGCGACCACCATGACTTGCAACCCGCCAATTATGCACGGGTCTGTACTTTGCGCAAGCAAGACGAAGACCGTCCCCTGGTCATCAACACCAATAAAGGGAACGTATTTCCCGCCCATGGAGAAACCCAGCCAATTCCTCTCCTTGGACCTGCGACCAGCCCCGAAGCTGGGGAGGCAGGCATTCAATTGGACTTAGTGAGCCGCGATTGCTTCAGGAATGCTGAGCTCGCATGCGCCCGGCCAGAATATCGACGTGTCACTCCTCAGTTCGTCAAATTAATCCAAGGGTCTTTGCGTGATGGGGGGCACTGGACAGGACGGAATTCGCCCCTGTCAATGCTTCAATGCTCATTCATAGCTTATAGTGAGTAGAAGTCCCCCTACGAACATCGGTCTCCTCTTGTCTGAAGACCGTTTGACTAAAGTTAGGCATTACTGAGAGCATACTCAACATTCTACCTGGGATATCGAGAGGATATTCATCTAACAATGGCAAACAAAGTCGACGACTCTTCCGAGAACAACGACCCATTGGCACCTCTGGTACCGCTCCAATCGAAGGACCATGAAGCGATCCTCAATGTCATCGACCAATTGAGGTCGGAAGGCATAGGTGAATATGTCGGCCTTCCGCAGTTGATCGTGTGTGGCGATCAGTCATCGGGCAAAAGCTCTGTGTTGGAGGCCATCTCGGGCCTGTCATTTCCGGCCAAAGACAATGTCTGCACTCGTTTCGCTACCGAGCTCATTCTAAGACGCTCGCCGAACGTGGGTATAACAGCCTCAATCCATGCTGATGAGAAGCGGACCCCAGCCGAGAAAACTCGCATCGAAAGTTTCAAGTCGTCCACTGTTGAGCTTGGACAATTTGGGAGCATTGTCCGGCAAGCAGAAAAGCATATTGGCATTGGTCAGGATGGCCACCTTTTTTCCAAGGACGTCCTTCGCGTGGAGGTTTTAGGGCCAGGACTACCTCACTTGACCTTGGTTGATCTCCCGGGTCTGTATCATGCACCTGACGAATCCCAAACTGCAGAAGGAGTCGACTTCGTAGAGTCGTTGGTATTGTCCTACCTACGGAACAAACGCAGTGTCATCTTGGCTGTCATCTCTGCGAAAAGTGATATAGCACTACAGAAGATCACCGCTTTCACACGCCGATTCGATCGAAGGGGCAACCGCACCATGGGTATAATCACCAAGCCAGACACTTTGGACATAGGCTCTGACATGGAGAGGTCCTTCTATGATCTGGCAATGAATACGCGGCTCAGATTCCGACTCGGATGGCACGTCTTGAAGAATAGGTTGCCGAAAGAGCAGCACTTTTCTCTCCAACAACGTGATGAGTCTGAAGCAAAATTCCTGAGCGCAGGAATATGGGCCCAGATGCCCCGGCCTCTGGTTGGCATTAACACTTTGAGACCAAGGTTGAGCACGGTCCTGAAGGACCATATCATATCGCAACTACCGGGGCTCATTGAAGAAGTGCAACAATCCTGTAAAAATGCAGAATCCCGGTTACAGAGACTTGGAAAGGCACGGCAAACATTGAGTGAACAACGCCTATACCTCATAGACAGCAGCGACCGTTTCACAACCCTCATTGGCAACGCCGTGGACGGAAACTATTCCAGTCGATTCTTCGGAGATCCCATGCAGGAGGGAAATTATGAGAGGAGACTGCGCGCTAAGGTCCAGAACCGGCTTTCCGAATTTTCCCAAGATATGGAGGAAATAGGGATGCAAAGAAACATCATTGACGATGAGAAGGCCATTGATATTGAAGAAATCCAGATTCACCGCTCTGACCTTGTCACAGAAGTTCAGGAACTCATGCGTCGAAGTCGCGGAAGAGAATTGCCTGGCACCTACAATCCTCTTATCATAGGTGACTTGTTTTATATGCAAAGTAAGCCATGGGAATCGATCGTTACTCGGTGCATTGATGGCCTTCTTGGGGACGTCCACAAGGCGACAATGCCGATGCTGCGGGAGACACTGGATGAGACGAGCATGAAGCGACTTCTGGAATACGTGATTGAACCTGGACTTGAAAAAATCGAAGAGGCGTTACGCGGCAAGACGACAGAGCTCCTCAATCCTCAGCAGATGGGACATCCGATAACTTACAACCATTATTTCACAGAGAGCGTTCAGCAGGCACGGGAGGAGCATATGCGCAGAGATTTGAAGAAAAGACTGAAGAAGTTCTTTGGAAAGGAGTATCCATCGGGGGTATCGGCCACGTGGACACAGAAATACAACTTTAGTATGGATGACTTGATTAACGAGCTTACAACTCAGACAGAAGCGAACATGGAACGCTTTGCTGCCTCGGAAGCAATCGATTGCATGCTAGCTTACTACAAGGCGAGTGATTGCGTGTTCTGACCTGTTTCGATTTTTTCTTCCTCAATACAGTCGCTGACAAGCGTGGTAAAGGTTGCCCGAAAGAAATTCGTGGATGATTTCAGCGTGCTGGCTGTCGAAAAATGTCTGTTGGAGAGGCTGACTGTCATTTTCTGCCCGCGAACCGTATCGCTACTAGCTGATCAGACAGTCAAGACGATTGCAGAGGAAGACGCAGGGTCGAGGGTCGAGCGCGAGCGACTGGAGCAGAGGCTGGCAATCCTTAGCAGCGGTCTAAGTCAACTTCAGCGCCTCGATCGACACAATACATCAGGTGAGGTCATATGCATAAACATGACATGATGCAGAATACTGAATACCACAGTACAAAGCCCGTCAGATGAGGACAGCCACGAGGATAGCCGAAGCGAGATGGAGGAGTTCGCGAATGACGAGAACGAGCTCGTCGACGTAGTTGAAAGTCACGGCACAACAAGTCCTGCCGGTTAAGGTCTACGGTCGAACCCTTCGAGAACAAGTGCTGGCACATCTCCCACACTCCAAAGGAGTCGACCCACTGTACTGGCTTCGTCGGAGGAAGGCTATCTGGATTAACGCCGCCACGCAAGGTGAAGAAACTTCCGAGATCGATAGTCTGGGGGCTGTGGACATCAGGTTCAGGCATCATGTGGTACAGACATTTCATCGTACGACTGAGGATGCTACGGGTTAAACCCCCCCGCTTACCAATGCAATTCTTCTTACCGGATCCAGACACAGGTTGGAGACGTGCTGGTGCTCAATTGGGTCGGTCGCATGGTCATGGACGCCAACCATTGCATGCCATATTTGGACAACTTGTATTCATGTGAGCCTTTTATGGTGGTTGGTCAAGTATCTTGGTGGCTGTATGGTCATACAGACCCGACGTTAAGCGAGTAGTACTACATATATTCGAGGTCCGGGGTAATTGGAATGTCGACAGCGCATGACTGCTCTACAAGTACAAGAATGTCGCGTGCCAAACTGATGGGGGTGGGGGCTGACTTCCCCGTATTCGCCTATTCCTAGACTAGCGTGCCAAGTACGCCAAGTGAATCCCGATCATCGTCATTTTGGTGCTAGTGGGCTTGGCAGAGCTCTCTGTGAGGCTGACAACACTCGTTTCTCTATCAGAAGAAGATGTTATAACACACAACGCAGGCAGAATTCTTTTATCCAAACCAAGAAGGAGTGTTAAGTGTCCAGACGAAGATGACGCCCACCAACAGTTCACCGAGCAGCCTAGAAATTAAAGGGTGTCAGAGTAGGAGGCATTTTCACTTCGTCCAATCCATCATTTTTCCTCACAATCACGCAATCGCTCACTGGGTCCCCTGGTTCCCTTTTCCTGCGATGGTGTCTTTTACGGTTGCTAACAGTGGCTCCCAGTGGGTCGCTAGACTGGGAAAGAGCCGATCCTATCCGCTGGGAACATTCTCAGCCTCGAAGGTTCACGTTTTTCTTACTCAATAAACGCAACCTTGAAGGGTATTTCCCTCTTCCACGCGAAACGAATTTCTACCAAGAATGGCGCGATCGCAGTTCGTGCCCACCGGAACCGCCTCCCATACCCGCACTATGGCTCATTACGGACTGATGGGGGAGTCATTGGCCGCTCGCTGAGATGACAAGTAACACCACCCAACCTCAAGGCTACCTACCATCGAAATTTTCTTGTCGATGCGACGTCAAAGATGGCGAAGTTGGCGAGACCCGTGGTGATCGGCCTATCCAGATCTCACAAGGATGTGGTATCAAAGGCGACGTCCGATGCGATGCGATTGATAAATATGTGCAGTCGACCGACAGTGGTTTCGCACATGTCTGGCTTCCACCACTCTACCACTTAGATATTCAGAACTACTAGTATCATCGGGTACTCAACTCTCAGTCATGCTGAGCAGCGTTCGCTCTTACTTACCCAAGCGCCCGCTTGCGGCACACACTCCTCAACCTACAGACAAGACATCTTTGGATGTTGAATCAGAGGGCAGAAATGGTGGCAAGCAACGCGCCAAAGGACATGAATATACCGCCCGATGCTAACAGGCTTCCAGATTCCTCCGAACTCGTCCATGTCCTCACAGAGACGAAACGTCAGATTGGTGTCGTCAGTGCCTTCTTCCTCATCTTCAACCGTATGGTTGGGACCGGCATCTTCGCAACCCCAAGCACCATCTTCTCCCTATCCGGCAGCGTTGGTCTGAGCCTCTTTATCTGGGTTGCTGGAATGATCATCGCCATGTGCGGTATGGCCGTATATCTGGAGTTTGGCACAGCTATCCCCAAGAACGGGGGTGAGAAAAATTACTTGGAATTTGTCTACCGACATCCCAAATACCTCGCCACGGGATTCTACACTGGATATGTCGTCCTTCTCGGTTGGGCCGGATCGAACTCTGTCATCTTCGGAGAGTACATTCTCCACGCCGCCGAGGTCGAAGTGAACAGGTGGAATCAGCGAGGAGTCGGACTGGCCTGCATTACTGCCGCTTTCCTCATTCATGGATGTGCTCTCAAATGGGGACTGAGGTTGCAGAACTTCCTTGGCATCATTAAGCTCATCATTGTGCTCCTGATTGTCGTGTCTGGCTGGGTATGTCCAAGTACTTGAGTGGCTGCTATTCACATCGCGGTTGACATATTTTCCAGGCTGCTCTCGGTGGTGCCCTGAAGGTGCCGAAACCACACAACTTTGATAACGCATTTGAAGGAACCACTGGCAGCGCGTGAGTGCTACACCTATCATCAACTTTGCCATTTGCTGATTTGTTTTGCTAGGTATGGCGTCGTCACTGCTCTGTATAATGTGATATGGAGTTATATCGGATACAGTAACGCAAATTACGCCTTGAGTGAAACCAAGAATCCAATCCGCACCCTCAAGATTGCAGCACCAGCGGCGATTATCTTCGTGTCGATCATCTACATGCTTGTCAACGTACGGTGAACCCCCGACAAGTGTCCGCGACAAGAGTTTTGCTAACGCTGGGCACCATTGAACAGATTGCCTACTTTGCTGCTGTACCTAAAGAAGAGATTGTGTCTTCCGGCCGCATCCTTGCAGCATCGTTCTTTCGCAATGTCTTTGGCCACCGGGCCGAACGGGCACTTTCGGTGTTTGTTGCACTTTCCGCCTTTGGCAATGTTCTCAGCGTCATCTTTTCTCAGGGTCGTCGTACGTACTACCTCCCTCGTTGTCTGGCAATACAAATACTAACAGCAATGACAACTAGTGGTCCAAGAACTGGGACGTGAGGGGATCCTTCCATTCTCCCGCTTCTGGGCAAGCAACAAGCCATTCAATGCGCCTCTCGCTGGCCTATTCGAGCACTGGTGTGTCTCAGTGATAATCATGCTTGCACCTCCCCCTGGAGACGCATACAATTTCATCCTCAAGTAAGTTTCTCTGGCTGTCCCACTCTGCCTACGCAAAAACTGATCATGCCTTGCAGCGTCATCTCGTACCCTCTTTCCGTCGTCAACGCCTTTGTCGCCGCCGGGCTTCTCTATCTCTACGTCAACCCACACCGCTGGGAATGGTCGCCCCCCTTCCGCGCAACGTGGCCGGTCGCGTTGCTCTTCTTCCTCAGCAACTTGTACCTCATTGCCGCTCCGTTTGTGCCTCCCAGCAACGGACAGAACGTGTACGAGGACCTCCCATACTACCTGCACTGTGTGGTCGGCATCGGGATCATTGCCGCTGGAGGAGTCTACTGGCTCGTCTGGGCCATTCTGTTGCCGCGCCTCGGCAAGTACGAGCTGGTGAGACAGGTCGAGATCAGCCCGTTGGACGGATGGGAGAGGAATGTCTTTTCCAGACGCAAGCTGGGCCGAGGAGAAAAGCCTGGACGGAGTGCGAACGTGGCTGAATTTTGATTCATACGTCGTACTACTTGTGTGCATATATTATTCCTGCCGGGTACTGATAATTACACCGAGTTTCGTCTTTTCTTTTCAGACATGCCAGAACTTTTATAGTATTTACTTAGTATTGCCAACATGTCAAATCTACTGGTATCTTCCAAACCCCCCATCTCATGGTCAAGAGCGCACATGAATAATAAATAAATATAGTACCAACATTACGCAAGATACCCAATGGGGTTGAAGAAGGTGGGCATATCTGCCTCGGTGACTTTGACCACGCTGGCTGGCTTCGTGTTGCTCTGTCAATCATCGTCGTCCCTCTCGTCTAGCCGAAGCTGGAATCGAGGAATTATATCAGCATGTTGCGCATACTACCGTTGTCCATGTATAGATGCCGATCAAGTAGTAGGAAACGATGCGCCAGCCTACTGGCTCACGTAGCATTGCTTGCCCTACAGGCACGTGTAAGCGTAGGCGGTAAGGCCGAGGACGGTCGAACTCACCGATCAGAGAACCACAGGTGATAAATCCTGAACTGATAAAGGTAAGAGCAAAGAAGACAACACCACGTTGCTTCCTCGGAACCAGTTCTGCAGAACATGAAAAGGCGTTCATCGATGTTCCTCCGGAGATGCCGCAGATGGTCATGGCTGCGATGGCTTCGCGCGAGTTATAAACATGATTTTGTTACTGTATCATTTGGATATCGACACGTCCCTTGGTCACGGCAACTGGAATTCTATCAGCTCGCCACCCCCGACTTTTTGGGTCGGCTGGCCTAGCTAACAAACGTAAGACGGGTCCTTGGGGGAGAATAATCTGAGGCTGAAAGGCCTGGTCGTGTCCCCCGAATCGTAGGCGAAACTAGTGTGAACTTGCTGGAGACTACGAAGTTCCGGAATGGAGCCAGACTAGAAGAGTTTCCTTGTCTCCGTCGAAAGACGCTCCCGGATGATATCTTTGCAGGCCCTCACCAAAGACAGGTCATTTGGCAGGGACTCATATCTTACTCATTAGAGACTAATCCTTGCTAAAATCGATTGAATTGGTGAAATTCTTTGACAGATTCGTCCTGAGCCCCTCAGTGCTGCCCATTTATGGCACTGCTCTCTGGCAGAGGTTCATCAGCACGACTCGTTTCCTGAGGTCCAACGACAGGGTTGAAGAGTGGGAGGTCTCCTCGCAGGATCAGACCTTTTTCAGACACTTCCGGGTTTATGAAGTCCAGAAGTCTTCCGACAAAGGGGGTTAACCAGCTGTTCTTTGATTGCTTTTTCCCACACCCCACGGTCCTCCAGTGTATGCATCACAGCTACAGTTATGGCGCCAACTCTGACGACGACGGCCACGGCCACGATGGTATTCATTCACCTCTCCCTGTCGTCTATCTTTGGATTGACGTGTGGGCTAACAGCCTACACTGGCTCAGGTTCCGTTAAAGGGTCACGACGATGACTTTGCGCCCGAAATCCCGAGCAGCGCCGGGAAAGGGTCTGTGACAGCGAAATACGCTGGAGCAACCTCCCGAATCTATATCACATGTGCTGTTCTGGCTGTGTCTTGTTTCTTTTTCGACGCTAGCCCCCGGCTACAACATGCTGGTCTAGCACTGCTAGTTCCTGGTGGCTCGTTCATTGGAGCTGGGGGTGCATGGCTTTTGGGGTTCCCTTTGACATTGTGAGTTCCCCCAAAGGGTGACAATATGGAAAGGGAGAAACCCAACTGATGTTCAGTCGTCAAGGGTCCTCTTTGCAGTCAGCCTCTTTCTCTGGTTTGCAACTGGCAACATTGTGGCACCTTTCTTGACTTGGCCCGGCCTTGCGCTTTTCATGCCTTGTTTACCATTTGCGGCAAAGACCACAACGTACAGTATGTATGTTGTTCCTCTGCTTGCAGCAACCGCATATGGATACATTGTCTACTACGTGCACAAAGATGCATCAGCCGCTCTGAACAAACGGGATATGCGGAATCGCTATCTCCCGACAGTAGTCAAGCAGATTGCTCGGGACGCCACGAGTTCGGTGCCAACAGAAGGACTAGAGCTTCAACTGGAAGAGTTGGGCCAGCTACGGTTCCTCATAAACGTGGCCAACCAGGAGATGGATGATTGGTAAGAGTCTACCCGAAGACGTTGATTCGAAGCCTTGCTCGAAGACTAAGTGCCTATTATCGACCTAGGAACAACTTCACAGATATTGACCAATTCCAAACTTCGGCCCTGCGCTACCAGCTGAACGAGCTGAGTTACTCGCTGTCATTCGCCAACAAACTCTATATGCCCTCATTCCGCGGAGGCTATCTGCAAGAAGCGCAGAAGAAAGTGATACTCAAGTCCTGCCAGAAGAAGGTCCTCAATTATTGGAAATGGGAAGTTCTGTGGGGGAAGCTTGTAAGATCTCTTGTTTCCCTTGTGCCGAACGGGTCTGACATGTCCCAGTCAACCAATTTCCACCCATATCGCGTGGACAATATCATGCTCACGGGGTTTCTCCTCCTTGCATTGGCAGTGTATGAAGGGGCCACCGGCGACGACTGTTTCTCCAAAGACGGCGCCCTGGAACTTGTTATCGACGATATTCACAAATATAAAGTCTCATCTGGTATATTGGTGGACGCCCTAATGAGTAACTTTCGAAAGTCTCGATACTGCCTTTATGCTTGTGAAGCAAGTATCTTTTTCACTGAGAGTTGCGGGATATGTGTTGATCTAACTTTGCTTCCCAGCCAAACTGGATCTATACTTTCTGCAACCTCCAAGGCATGAATGCGTTGGTTGCGAACGACGCCAACAAGGGGACGTCGCTTGCCGAGGAGATCAAACAGCAGTTTCGCGAAGCTTTCATCGATGATTTCATGGTAAGTGGCCTCTGTCCTCATTACTATTGTTGGTCTCTAAGTCGGTCTTCCCCAGGCAGCCGATGGCAGCGTCCATCCCATACGATCACATTTGACAGGTAAGAAAGAAAGCCTTGTGCCTTTAAAGTTCGACGTGCTCACCCCCGGTGCTAGGATTTCGTATTCCCGGCCTAGTAGGAGCCATCAACGACTTTTCAGTCGGCTGCTTGTCTGGCGCGGTCCTTCCCGACATTGCCCTGCGGGCATATGCCATTTGCCGCAAGGAGTATATGGAAGTGGACGAAAAAGGGAACATGAAGTTCAAAGGGCTCCAAGGCGCCGACTTTATCGATCCTGGTAACTACAAAGGGTCCAAGGCAGCATTGTACGGGACGAGTCTGCTAGCTGCACGAGAGCTCGGGGACAAAGTTGCCGCGGATTCGATTTTGAAACTGATCGACGCGAACGCAGATTTTCAACGGACCGAGAAAGACGGTGTCATTTGGTACGACAACGTATCTTTGCTGATGAAGGGACAGATATTCCGTGGGCGCATCAACACAACAAAAGGCTATGTGAGAGCCATCACCCAGCCCATGAGTGACGCTGTCAAGAATGGACCATACCTCGCCGACGTCGAATACCCAGAAGTAAATCTCGGCTTTCAAAACCACTTCAAACATGTCGGTATCGAGCTAACACTTCTTTCCAGGTTCTGGTTGCAAAGGCAATCTCCCATACCGGAACGGACCTTGACCTCGTTGTATACCCAGGAACCGAGAAACAGGACGTCTTGTTACCAATCAAGCAGCTGAAACCGAACACCACTTACAAATCTGATAACGGCAGGGAGTTTGTTTCCGACATTCAGGGTGAGGCCACACTTTCTGTGACTCTCGAGGGCAGGACGGTTGTCAAATTCGCCCAGTCGTAAAAAGGTCCATTCTCGACCTTGAAATTGGCTTTTGCAAACCAAAAGAGAGAGAAAAAAAGGATGACATGTCAATTAAATGCGAACGAAGCCACGAACGGTATTGGATATCGTTGCCAGCTTGAACAACTGGTGAAATGGCAGTAGCATACTGGTGAAATGCATCTGACCCACATGTCTCCGGAGCAAGTCCATGTTAAAATGCCCCGACGTTGATCCAAATTTGTTTCCTCCCATTATGAGGTTAGCAACGTCCCCCATACTTTTGTGGTCGTTGGAACGTTGCTTGAAAGTGGGAGTTCCACCTATTCGTGACTATTTTACGGTTGCGGTTCCGGAACTGCCTGATATGTTGTACTTGAGAGTGATCTCTAAGAGTCGTGCAATTCTATCGATGCTATGTTGGCCTTGTATCCACTCTTGGCTCTAGAATGACCCATTCTCCTCTTCCGGATCCCCATGAGGCTAGCAGGTCAACAGGGAAGCACAGGTGACTTTCGTTCGATGAGAACAATTTGTTGGTTATTTCTGCTCTTGCGGTCGTCAACCGAGAGCATTGTTCCCCCCAAGGTAGCTCATCATGGACAGGCTTGACAGATGCCTATGCTTTAGAGTCGGTCTTCGCTTGGTAGGTGTCGTCCGACACTTCTTCCATAAACCTCACACTGCCGAGAGATACAGCCTGGTGAACCATGTAGCTTTGATCGTCGGCTCCGTGCCAGTGTTCGGTATTGGGAGGACACCAGACAACGTCTCCGACATTGATCCGTACCGGCTTCGCTCCCCGATCACAAAGCCAGCCACATCCCGCCGTGACGCGCAACATCTGGCCTTTCTCATGCCAGTGCCAGAACGAACGTGCACCTGGTGCAAAATTGACATTATGCACTAGAATACCCTCGGCGGTGAGGACTGTGTCAACCCACACCGCTCCCCCGGTGAACTTTTTCGACACCTCTGTGGCATTGAAAGATGCCGAGCCATCTCTCGAGGACCGACTGATTACCATGTTGGGGTTTTTCCCGGAAGTTTTCGTATCAGACATGTTCGGCTCAGTCAGACTTTGAGTGGTGAAGATGTTTTAAATGGACTTGAACGTAGTTCTTTTACGCCCAATGTGTGAATGGGCCAGATTAAGGAATATAAGTATTGGTTAAGCCTAGGCGCGCAAGTTGAGAAGAATGACCGCAAGACGGGATTCATTCGTTACTGCCTATGTCGTCTAAAGTAATCCTCTGTCGAATTCAGGGCAAGGAGTACGGATGTTACATGGTCGTTGGCAGGATGGTATATTGTCGTTGCCAACGACCTGGCAGGTGTCTATTACGACAGGTGCGACCGCAGGAGCCGGGGGGTGAGGAGAAAGGTCAAGAGCTAGTTAGCTTGTACTCTCCGTAGCTAGCTTGTATTATCCTCTTGATTATGCTATTCTTTAGTTACCATACTACTTATACCTTCCAAGTTACGTCTGAGGAAGCTTGACTCGTTAAGCTATATACAAGTAGAAGTAGCTCTGGTTGTGTCTGGGTATTTTAGTACGAGTCCTAACATGGGATCGGATGTCTTGGCACTCTTGGCAGACCAAGCCTGTAGTGCTCTCCAATAAGAGGTTTAAGCTGTGGAGTAGTGGGAGTGTAGTTCCTCCTGTGGGGACTAGCGTTACGCTAATGGTATATAGTACAGAAAGTTTGCTAGTCGCCCTGACAGTTGTAATCTCAATGTCCTCGGTCAATACTCACATGGCGTCGGGGTCGATCTGTGAGGTCTAAAGCCCCAAGACACCCAAACACAGGATCGCAAGACTCCGACATTCTATCTCGAATCAGATATTTAAATATATCGAGTTGAAAATCAACCACTCGACCAGCTAGTCCCTTTGAGCCAAAGTCTAACTTGAAAGCCGGAACAGTGGAAGCAGATGAAATGGTGGTTCCGGAGGATCTGAAGCCAGCCTCCTCGAAGCGGAACTATAGAATCGTGCTTGTTCGGTATCTGGGTCTCGATATTCCGCCGAGTGGCAAGAACAATTCCATCTCCGGATTACCTTGGCTTTTCTCCTACCCCAGGAATTCTGGAAAGCTTCAGCTAGGTAGCCTGGCATCCGAGAGATGAGACGAGTTGGAATATTTAGTAGAGGCTGTCTGTCGCGAAAGTGCGGCAGGTTGTATTGCTCCAGCAATATCAACATCTATCGGCACTCGGAGTTGATACATCTTCCCTCTCGCTACAGTGCTTTCATTTTCCCATTTTTGGCGTGAAACGCATCAAAAGGACGACTACGACACCATGTCCCCTGACCACGAAAAGCACCAAGGTGCTACTGCCGCCGACACCGCCTTGGAGCACCACCACCCCTCTCTTTCTGGTGACGATGAGATACAAATGCATGAGCACGAGGTCACCAGACTCGACCAGATAGTGACCCGCGTCCCAATGAGGACTTGGCTGGCAGTTGTTTCCATGGGTTGGCTCTACATTGTTTCTCTGGCTACGTTCCTCTGTCTGGTCCCAGTCATCACCATCATCAATGAAGATGTTGGACCCAGTCCCGAATACAGCTGGATGGCCAACGCATGGACTGTCGCTGCTGGCACTGGTATTATCCTCACGGGCTCACTCTCTGATCTCGTCGGTCGAAGATGGTTCATCATTGGGTGCGGCATTGCTGCCATTATCGGGTGTATTCTCGGCATCACTGCACAGGACATGACCACCGGTAAGACTCTGACAAGAAACCAGAGATGAGAAGAAGCCCGAGAAGAAACTAAATCAATTTTTTGCGCCAGCTATCGTGGCTTTCATTTTCCAGGGCCTGAACCAAGCGGGCTGTCTCACCACGTTTGCTTGTATCGCCGAGCTGGTGCCAACGCGAACACGAGGCATCGTCATCGGCATCATCAGTCTCGGCTCTGCTGGCTTCGTCATGTGTGGCTCTCTCATCGGCCATGCAGTATCCTACAACACCGCCCCGACGTGGAGGACTGTCTTCTGGATGTCTCTGGCCGGCAATATCGTCGGGACTGTGGCCGTGGCCGTGACCTATTTTCCAGCACGGGCACTGGCGCGACCTACGGGTAGCAGAAGGGAAATCCTGAAATCTTTCGACTACATTGGCATACTTGGTATCATGGTAAGGCGTTACCCTGACTTTTCAGACCATTGGGCTCATACGGAACCAGATCGGTCCGACTCTCTTCCTGATGGGAATCTGTTGGGTACCAGAGTACGGCGCGACAAGTGGACGGTTTCTGGGACCATTCATCACGGGCTGCATCGTCATCATTCTCCTTGGTGTCTACGAAGCCAAATGGGCACGCAACCCACTGCTGCATCCGTATCTTTTCCGCCGCATCCGAACCTTCACTCTGATCCTCGTTTGTGCCGGTGTTGGCGGCATGTTATTCTACTCCCTCCAGGTGTTCTGGCCAACCTACCTCACCCTCATCTTCGAGGGGAATAGTTGGTCAAAGGTCGGCATTGACGGCTTTACGTTCGGCATCGGTACAAATTTGGGTGGCTCTGGGGCAGCAATTCTGTTACCTTTTCTTGGACCCAAGGTCGGTACACGAAATATTCTGGCCTTTGGAGTCTTGCTGCAAGTCCTCTTCATTCCGATGATGTGTCTGGTTGACGAGACTCGCAAGTCCATGGCGCTAGCCTTTTCGTTCATGGCTGGAGTTGGTATGTTTTCAATAATATATTCCTGGAGTGTACACATCATGCGAAAACACCAACTAACTCGCTTTTTGCGACAACCCCTAGGCATCGGGATCATCGAGCTGCTCACCATCCTCCTGGTACAACTGGCGACACCGGACGAATGGATCGGTTTCGCGACCGGTGCACTCGGCCTGGTACGCAGTATGGGTGGCTCCGCTGGCAGTGCTATCTACCTCACCATCTTTCAAGACCGATCTGCCGCGCTCGTTCCGGAATACGTATCCGCCGCAGCCATCGAGGCTGGTCTTCCTGAAGCTTCGCTCCCGGAGCTGCTCGGTGTCCTGACCGGTGTCGTCACCGACGTCCCACTCACCTCGATACCAGGCGTCACGTCCACAATTCTCGAGTCGTCCGTGCTGGCTCTGAAAAAGGCCTATCTGGCTTCCTTCAGATATGTGTGGCTTACCTCGATCCCATTCGGTGTCATTGCCTTCTTCTGCGCCGTCGCAACAAAGGACGTAAGTCTCTCTCAACTCTGCAAATCATGATGATTGTCCGCAACCCCATAACTGATGGGTGTGCTCAGCTGTCTCACCACTTGACCAAGAAGGTCGCACAACACATGACATATGATGAGAAGCCAAAGGCCGACGGAGAAGCAGCAGCCACTCATGAGGAGGACATCAAGGCGGCTGAGTGAGATCTGTGAAGGGAAAAGCGAGGCGAACGAGCGAGCCTGAGAATGTATGTCATTCAAAGAGAATTGCCATACAGGTCATGTCTGATAGTTTTGGGGGTGGGGGGGGGGGGGGGGGGGTGTATAAGCAATGAAAATGGATGTAACGTCCGTCCTTTATTGTCCAATTGAGGAAGCATCTCTCATATACCCAAACCCACTCGCTCTTCGTGAGGCACCTTTGCTTTGGTAACCTCAACACCGGTGCAACATGTTATTTTCTATGCCGAGTCTCGTTTGACCAACTTGATCATACGAGGTGGCTTATCCCAGAGCATGTACATCCTTTGGTCTGCCCACACGTTGCTGCCATTGCCATTGCCACTGGAACAATCCTTCAAATCGTAATGCCACAACAGCTTGGCCATGACGAGTCGCATTTCCAAAAGTGCCAGATTGCGCCCGATGCACGCACGAGGTCCGACCGAGAAGACCTGGGCGGCATCTTTCCGATCTCTCGCAAAGGAGGCCGACGACGACTCGTTCCCCAGCCATCTCTCCGGGATGAACTTGTCCGGGGCCCCGAAATTCAAGGGGCTGTGGCAGGCGGCGTAGATGGGGACACCGATCGTCGTGTTTTCCGGCACGAACTGGCCGTCGATCTCGACCCCTCCGCGCGGGGCTTTGCGAGTATGTGTCTGCGGGGATGGTGGGTAGACGCGAAGAGCCTCCTCGAGGCAGGCGAGCAGATACGGACACCCGTTCACCGAGGTCAAGTTGATGTCCGCCGGGCTGGCAAAGGTTGTGCGCACTTCCTTTGTCAATCTCGCCAGGGAGGCCGGGTTTGTGAGGAGATAGTACGTCGCACCTATATACGTGAGCCACCCATTAGACCGGGAAGAAAAGAGGAAAATCAAACAGAACAAATGAGGAGGGAGGAGGCCAGAAGATGATAGGATAGATAGCCTTACCAGATAATAATGTCGCTGTGGTCTCGGCTCCTCCCACGATAAGAACCATAGTATTGCTCTCGAGCTGTTCAAACGTCATTTTGCCGTCTTTGTATGCCTCGATCAGCTTGAAAACCAGGTCCAGAGTCTTGGTCTCATGGTGTATTCGATTTTGAATCTTGTCCTGTGTGTCAACAACAGAAGTGAGCTTGCTATTCATTAACCAAAGGTACCAAGTAAAAACCATGTTCAGAGCAACAAGAAGCCGAGTAGGAGGGGTGGAGAAGGGGCGATGAGGAACTACCCTACCCTGGCTAAGCCCTTTGGTACAGTCGTCGTAGTTTGACGCCCGGCGGGGCGAAAGAAGTGGTTGAATGCCGGTCGGAAAAGGGTTGGTAGACGATGAAGGCATTGGTAGAAGGCCTTTTGTTTGACCATGACAAACATGAGATCAATCCATGGATGTAGCTCGGAGCTGGACAAACAGCCGAACGTTTCACCGTAGGCTATAAACGGCAGAAAGACCTCAACGGTTAGTACAATGGGATTAGAAACCATATCCTGTCTGGATAAGTGCTCACTCAGATAGCCAATAACGTCAAAGGTGAAGAACTGGAGCGATAAAATTCCCATCAGCATGATACAGAGACGAGACTTCTTGGAACTCGAGGCAGTTTTGGGAACTTACGTTATACCATTCCACTATATCAACAGCTCGTGCTCCATTCTGCCCTTCTTCCCCAATTCTCCGGACCATGATATCGGCATACTCGAGCAGGACTGATTCTTGCTCCCTCAATGCCTTATCCGAGAAGCTGTGTGCAAGCAGCCTGCGAAGGACACCGTGATATTCCTGATCAGCATTGAGGATGGTCTGAATCTTGAGATCCGCGTGGTGCCCGGGATCCTTTGGACATTCTGGCTGACCCGCCGTCTTGTGACCGTAGATTTGCTTCCATGCAATTGGGCTCACGTAGGATAACTCGTCCGGTGCAAGGCGAACGACACCGCCATATTTGTTATGGGCCTCCAAGATGTCGTGAGCTTCGGTCCCATACAAGTATCCTTTCAGACGCCACAAATGGCTGACACGGGCAAGTATCGGCCCAGGGTAATGTGCCAAAGGATGAAAGTAGATATTGTAGATGGCCAGACTGGCGTAGTAAACGAGAGGCTATATTTCGACATCGCAGAGTTAAAAATGTCGGACCTGGCTTTGGTATTTTCCTTTTCATTATCATCTGGAAGCTTACCAAAAGCAACAAAGCTCCTCCAACGGCGAGCACAGCTTGCGGAGAATTCAACAAGGTGACAAGCGCCATTGTCCGGGTAGAGAGCGAGTTGAGAAGCTGGCGGTAGTACTGGTATGTCTTGGTGAACGCCTCGTGATTTTTAGGTGTAAGATTTGATGGAAGTAGATGTCGTAGAAAAACTCCCTTTCGTGGCAGTAAGTTTGACCACAGAATCAGATGGCACCACCATGCTTATACAAGGTATGGGCAGTCTCTTCAATTTCCTTGTCGATTCCGGCACAGTTCCGGGGCTTTCATTCAGCATTCCGTGGACCCCTGGTCGAGCAGGCATAGTCTCGCGGCAGGTGTGTACCCCAGTATTTGGAAGGGCGTTGTAGCCAGTAGGTTTGCACAAGGTTCGAACAAAAGATGCGAAAGAAGAGATAAGAAGCTACCAAGTAGCCAAGATGCAAGTGCCCGGCATTCTATGCTGTAGCCATTTCCATTTCCACAGATTCTAGTTATATTTGCCACTACAGGATGTCACCACTTGAATTCATGTCACGAAATCCCATGTCACTATGTGCAACTCCAGGCATTGTCAATTGGAACGATGGCGCCATTGACTTGTGCGGACTGTGGTGAAGCCAAAAACGCAAGAAGCCGTGCAGCTTTGATCGGGTCCGCGGGACCTGTAGGACTTGCATGAAGTAAATGGACAGGCCTGAGAATAAATACATCATCAGCACTTGGTCTCGATACATGCCCAAGTGTCGAAGAAATGGTTGAAAGACTGTTACAAACCTCCAGTGCTCCATCGACTCTGCATCAATCTTTTCCGGATCAATCGCCTGAGTACCACCCGTGAGAAAGCCTAGAAGAAGACCGTTTTGGTTAGGCATCGAACGCGGACTTGGGAAAGGATCAAGGCTTCTTTCTCACCGCCCGGACAGATGGCATTGCATCTGATGCCATCGTTGCGATAGCGCCATGCGACGTTCTTGGTCAGACCGATCTGCAAACATTGTTGTTGTGAGCGACAAAGTGAGACTCGTGAAGACGCGTGAGACATACAATTGCATGTTTGCTAGCAGTATATGCTGTTCCCGCTATGGCGCCGCTCAAGCCAGCCTTGCTCGACACATTGACAATACTCCCCGGACTCTTTTGCTTCTTGAACTCAGCCACGGCATATTTGGACAGCAATGCAGGCACCGTCACGTTGACTGTCATGACACGGTTCCAGGTCTCGGGATCCACCTTCTCCAGCCCTGCAAAATTGTCTCGAGCACCGGCAATGTTGAGCAAGATGTCGACTCGGCCAAACCTCTTGACGCACGCTTCGACGATATCCTGAGGTGCCGACGGCTCGAGGAGGTCGAAAGAGCCAAAAGCAAAATTGGTCTGCGCTGCAAGAGCCTCCGGGGGCTGGTTGAGGTCAACGCCAAAGACCGAAGCTCCCAGTTCGGTAAAATGTTGTGAGCTTGCCAGGCCGATTCCTGAAGAACAGCCTGTCACGATTGCGACCTATAGAAGCCAAAACATGGTCAGTTACTGTGTCTATGCTTCTTCACGCTGTGAGGGATTCTTTCCACCGCAGCGACCAATCACAATCTACTATGTCAGGGCAGGAAGAATAACATACAAGGCCTTTGAGATCATTCATCTTTGATGGATAAGCTAGTATGTATGAATCTTTCAATGCGTGAGTGTTAGTCACTATACGATGGGCTGACTGGCTTTGTATGCTATTGTCAACACTTGTCAGCACAGAAACATCTTTCTCAGAAAAGACTCTGGCGGGAGAACTGCACTGAGTGCGCTCTGCAAATGAGTTTCAGCGACTCGTTTCTAATTACCGGTTTTTTAGCTACAGTCGGAAGAATGTACACGTAGTCTGTTGACGACCGTACTTTGACGACTAGTACAAAATCTTCCTCGTCTTGCTAATTCGCTGAGCAACTTCATGCCCAATGTTCTTTATAAGACCGGTCGATCTCAAGGTCACCGAACCCAGCTGAGCTAGGTAAAGCTCGAGTACATCGGAATTTGATTCAACAGAACCATTCCGAAGTGTACTACAGTCCCCGCAGCATGTACGAGTAGTATGAATGGAGACCCCGGGTTCATGTACGACGTAGATTGATGATTCTCCCACACCAAAGCTAAAAGACCCACACATCCAAGGAGGCGATATTATAAGGTCAATCGAATCTGTTTCTTTTATCCGCTGTCTTTAGGAAATTTAGGTAAGTGTTTGTGTGTGGGTGTCTTTAGTTGAAGTGATCCGTCTGGATATATATATATATATATATATATCGTCTGGAGGAGGTAGATACTAAGTTTTGATGGTATGTATAGTAGTGATATACTGGTAGCCAAACCCGCCCACCAAAGCATAAAGGCTTCCTCCATCAATCACAACTTCTCCTTGGCCGCGATCCAGAGACCATTCGCCTCAGTCAAGACCCTCCCCTGCTCATCCTCGAGAGACCCAACCAAGAACCACTTGCGCCCCTCGCGCCGCTCGAGCCGCGTCTTGATCACCACGGTGCACGGGTTGATGACGGGTGCGCGGTAGTTGGTGGTGAGGTAGGCGGTGTACAAGTTCGAGCGCATGCCCATGGTCTGCTGGCGGTGGATTTCGACGCAGATGCTGAGGGCCTCGTCCATGAGCGCGCAGAGCACGCCGCCGTGCGTGGTGTCCTTGAAGCCGTTGAGGTCGGAGCGCAGGTCGAGCAGCCAGATACAGTCTGGCGGTGGCTGCGGCGCAGCGTCATCTCGGTGCCCCTTCGCCGTCGACTGCGCTTCTTCCGGCGGAGTGACAAAATTTTTGCGGATCAAGGTCAACGCATTCGGGACGGTGCTAGGCGATCGGATGGTCTTTGCAAAGAACGTGTCGACCCCTTCGGACTTTGGTATGCGAGAGAAGGTCACGACGGGCTTGTATGCCGGATCGTCAATGTATTTTCTCGCCCATGTCGTTCGGAAGTGTTCAATCTCGTCGGGTGGGACTGGAGTCGAAGTGATGTATGCGAGGAAATCTGTCCAATCTGGTCCCATCTTTGAAGTGTCCAGCCAATCCAGTCTTACTCCAAGTACTAGTAGTACTTCCTAGTTCTGTGTCATAGATGTGAGAGGATAGGTACAGACACTTGGTGCTGATGTACTGTTGATGGCTAGTAGTAGTAGTTATAATAGGTCAATCCCAGAGCCTCGGCTCCCCAGATTTACTACTTGGTATTTTGGAGATTGTCGAGGCGGCCATCTCCACAGCGATTTGTTTCGGACGCTTGGCGATCGCGGGAAGTGATTACTAGCAGAAGTAGGTACATACATATTACTAGTGACACTCTACAACATAATACTAGTTCTGATGGCGCTCTGATGCTGTTTCAATACTGCGTCATCCGAAATGTATCAAACGCAGTATTGAAACCGCACGCCATCAGAGCGGCATCAGAGTAGTATTAAAGCAAAGTAGTATCAAACAAAGGAGTACTATTACTACTAGTGTACTAGTAGTACATCCTGGATAGCAGTTGTGAGACTATCGATCGGCAGACAGAAAGGAGAAGGAGAGAGTCATTTCATGATAGTATGTCTGCTCTGATTGGTAAGTGGACCTATGAACCAGCTGAAGATTGATTGTTGCTCATAGCCACTTCCGACCAACCAAGCTAGGACCCTATCGCCAGCTCAAAACACCCTGATGCTGGTGTTTCCATGTCATTGCTTCTGAAGAATTCTATTTACTTGTAACATTTCTTTGGCCCGATCCTCCAATCCTGGTCCAAGTCATCCCCCCTCCCGTTCAGGAGATCGAGAGCAGAGTCCTCGGAACGATTGATTGCAGTGGTGTCGAGCGAGGTTGAGGAGACATTTAGCTGACTCCGGGAATGTTGGGTTCGCTCGATGGCTTGGGGGGAGGCTTGTTGGGTGGTGGCATGGCGAAGTCGACCATGGTCAAGTTGGTTCCTGTTTCAATTCGAGTTAGCATTTAGTAGCTGACAACTGCAACTGGAGTAGGAGCAAGCTTACCTGAGTAGGTTGCCATTGCGGATGTTGCGAAGTTTGCGGTTGGAGTTTTTTGAAGTTGGATCTTGGTATTGTTGGTATATGGAGGTTGGAAGGCTTTGATGAAGTTGTATTGTATGGAGAGAAGAAAAGGTCGACAAGGAGCAGAGAGGTTCAGAGATATTTAAGGGGCCTGGAGGTAGAGGTGTAAACGAGGCTGTTTGTCGGCTGGTGACGACGTATGCTGTGGTCGTTTGATCCATGACTGGGGTCACTGGGTGCAAGTAGTCACTGGTTAAGGGCTGTTTGTGCTTGTGAAGAACTTCAAAGACGCTGGTGAGCACAGGCGAATAATAGTACTAGGTGACACCCCTCTGTTATGCACACGATCAGATCGAATTCATATCACTGCAGACCCTCTCGCAAAGTCAATTGGGTTTTCAATTGACCAGGCTAGTCTCGGTCCATTCAGAAAGTACGCAGACGATAATGTTCATGTCCAGTTGTCCACGAACAAGGTGGAGGTACTCTCAGGACTGGTGTCGCTATGCCACCGCGCGCTCTCCCTGTTGATGTAACTCCAAGCTGTAGTTCTGTTGTAAGTAACAGCAAAGAGCCCTTGACCATGCATTTGTCGTCACCGTAAACGAGTCACCCAAACTTCCTAATTTAGCTTAGCTGCTTTTTTGAGAGCGGGTCTGTCACTGCCCGCAAGCTGCTTCTGGCATTCACGTGACCTTCACCTCCGCCAAAAGGAGCAAGTACTAAGTAGTACTCTCTAGTGGTCGTAGAAAGCAGGATACAAGGAGCAGGCTCCTCCTGCTTTCTTATCTAGTCGCTCATAGTTGTGTACTAATACCAAGTATGTAATTATGATGAGTATGTGGAAAGTCTCTCCCCTGTCTTGTACTATCTATCCTCACGAGCGATATCTTCCCGACATACGCCACGGCAGTTGTGTTGAGAGGAGAAAGTAATCTATACCAGACGAGCTCTCTGTCGGTCCAGCCTCAGACTCTACTAAAGCAAAATGACAAGCTCTGTCGAACCCAGGGTGCTCCTGGCTTGACTAGACATTGTCCTCATCTTGGTATCTCGTGGTTGCAAGACGTTGCTCAATACTACGACACGACGGGACTAACTGACGAGCACAGCCAGCAACGCAAAGGTTCTAACTTCAAGTTGTATCAGCACGAGAGAGCGGCGAGACTGAGGTGCAAGTTCCATCATAGCGGTAACAGGACTCTCTCCGCCACAGCACTGTTCGATCTCAAGACCAGACAGATACCATGGGTCTCAGCAGCCCACCAGACTCGATTCTTAGTAGGTACTAGTAACTTCAAGTTCTTGCGACAAGATCTCGCGAGCGTCGCGCCTCTCCCATTCCCTCTGGTCTTTCTTTTCTTCGCATTTCGGTACATGATCTGCTTGACAAGGAAGGATTCGAAGAGGATACTACATAGTACTAAGTAAGTACTCCTGAGGAGGGATGCTGTCAACGAAAAACTGCTGCTCTTGACGGCCATCAAGTTCAAGTTGCTGGGAGAAAATCGGACGGAGTCCTGGATTACTACTTACTACTAGTTAGTAGGAGTACTAGTAGTTGCTCACGTTGCGACGAGGCTTGCAACACCCAATCCCCTAGGGTCCTCCTCCAGCAGAGTAACACAAGAGGAGATCCGAGATAACCGACAGAAGCGAGATCGGTGTGAAACAAGGCAAGAGGAACTAGAATTCATCCACCCCACCATATCACAGTCCAACTTGGAGCCCCATACTTACTGATCATCAGCACGCGCAGGCAAGAACACTTGAGAGGAGTTGTGGCAGGTTTCATTATCTTCAAAATGGATACAGATCACAAGTCTCCATGATCGCCGTCATCATATCAACATCAACTTCTCGAAAACACCTTCACAGCGCCATCTCCACCACAGCTGATGACCCATCTTCCATCAGGACTCCACACGACACCACATACTCCTTCCCCTCTCATAATGCGATGGCTCGAGATCTCTTGTGTACAGCTGCGTTTCTCGAGTGACCAAAACCGTAAACTTGCATCGTGACCCCCTGATACCAATTCTTTGCCGTCCGGACTTAATGACAAGGAAGAAATCGCCGATGGATGTGCGAGCATGGTGTATGTGCATTGCCCTGGGAGAAGAGAAGTCAGCTTCGTGGGGGTCATTCAGTGCAAAAAGATAACGTACCACTGTTTGCATCAAAGAAACGAATATACCGATCCTCATAACCAGCAATCACGACCCCTTCAACACCGCCTTCTGAACCGGTTGCGCCGTGGACCACGTCTTCTTCACCCATCGATCCACGTCGACCAGGTGCGACCGAGTCCCTTGTGTCGAAGCCCGCGCTGCTGGCAACAACTGCGTTGATGCCCGTGTTTGGCGTACCATCGTAAGTCTCTTGGCTGGCCATTCCGACAATCTCTTCCCCTGTCCGCGTGTCAAACACGAGGACACTCGCGTCCGTATAACCAACAACAAAATTTTCACCATGCGCGCCCAATGGCGAAATTGATGTAGGCGCCGGTTTATCTGCCCGTTCTATGCGATGCACCAAACTGTAGTTGAAAGGAGTCGTGCTGGCGATACTCGGTTGAGGTGAGCTGGGGAAATTCGAGCCGGCAGATATCGAGTTGGCTCTTCTACTCCCTCTGGCCGATCGACTACTGGCTTGCGGCGAGGTCAATTGTGGCGGAGTACTGACAGCCCAGATCAGAATGGTGCCGTCGGCGCCACCAGCCACGAGGAGGACACGATCCGGTCCACCGAACTGTGAGCATCGATCCCCGAGAATTGTGCCTGTTGACCCCGGGAGACAGCATAATGCCCAGACGGCATCTTTGTGGCCTTCCAAGGTGGCCTTTGCATCGACTCGACCACGTTCCCAGACCTTGACGGTGGCATCTTCGCCACCAGAGAAGATCCAACCATCTCCGACTGCCCGGCCACCGCTGGAGAAATTCGGTGAAGCTGGACATGCCGCCAACGAACAGACGGCTCCGATATGTCCTCGGTGGGTGAAATGAGCAATTCTGTCCAAATCATCCCCAAGAGAAACGTTGTGGCCATAAGACGCCGGAATGTGCCATCTCTTGACTCCACCATCGTCGCTGGCCGTGCAGAATTCGGGTTCAGATGGGCTGCCGCCGCCCGTGAAAATGACGGAGCGCACGACATCCAGATGGCCCCTCATAGCAAACCTAACTTTGAACTGTGAGGCATCTGACTTGACTGCTAATTCACGCGCATCATTGCTGCCTTCGCTCCGTCGTCTTGCCCCCGAGCTCTTTCGACGATAGGAACCTGGTGCTCGGGGTGGAGACTTGGAAGGAATCATGTTGGCGCTGGGGAAAATTTCGGTGTCTGGTCTGTGTGGCGAAGCTACTTCAGACGTCTTTTCGGAAGGGGCTGGTCCATCATCGAAATCCCACGCGTCGGCCATTTCTTGCTTCGGTTCGTCCATTGCCCGTATCTCTACTGGCTCTTTCAAAGGAATTTCTTGTCCATAGGCGTCGAAACTGTGCGTTATCGACTCCACTTGATCCTCGATGACCGGAATTTGCTCATTGTAGAAGTTTTTCCTGGGGTCCACCACGGGAACAGATTGGATGATATGTTCAGGTAATCTCCTGTCAGCTGTACCGGGCTGGAGTTCTGAAGTGTTGATCTGCGTACTCGTCCGGCTCAGCGGCGAAGGTTCGGCGAACTGCGTCGGTGGTTGAGAAGCGTTTTCTCGGACCATGGCCACGTTGCGATGCTGCTGTTTGACTTGTTGTAACTGTAGATATGCTTCTTGGAGCTCTTGTTGCGTAGGTTGCCGGCCTTGGAAGACATGGTTGCCGTTGGTCGAGGTCGCAAGGTCGTTTACATCAGGAGGTACGTGGGCTGTAGGTAGGACGTGGTACGTGATTTCTGACGAACATTTTGAGAGGAAGCTTCTGGACTTGTCACGTTCTTTTTCTTGTCGGATTCCCTGACCTAGTGGGTTCTCAGGATCAATTTCGGCGTCGAACTGGCTGATTCCTTTGACGTGCAAATCTGCGTTGAGTTAATAACAGTAGACAGAACATGCGCCAGATAGCATACCGTTGTTGATGGCCTTTAATTCTTCCCGTGCCAGTTCTTTGGCATCCTTGGAATGGTCGACTGTTTCACCTTTCGCAGCATGTTTGACCTTCTCGCGCTCTTTTTTAAGTGCTGATTCCAGCAATTTAACATGTCGTTCCAGGGAAACCCGCATGCCTTTGCTCGTTCTGGTCTCTCCTTCGAGTATGGCTATCCTGTTCTTCATCTCTTCGCGTTCGATTTCCCAGGCATTTCGGTCTCGTTCATGGCGGTGCCATTCTGTCTGTAAAAATCGCATAACACCTGGTCGCAGCTGTCAGCACTTGACCCAGGCTCGTCGAGACAAAGTTATCTACCTTGTAGCGTGTACGCTTGAACACCGTTCGCTTCTCCGCCGGCCATTCCTCCTACGCCGCCCCCTCCAGCCCCGGGCTGCCACGCCATTATGCGCTTTCTGGCGCTCGGATGCGTGTGCCTCTCTCATCTAGCCATGTTGGTGGACTGTGAGATTGGGAAAGGGTCACGCTAGCTTCGGTCGGGATAATTTCAGTCGATGCGGAGAACTCGTGGTGGTAAAGGGGACGAGAAATCTGTGATGCAGACGCTGAGGGACGCGGACGAAAACAGACTCGGTAGGAATGGAAAAGGGTGGACGGCTGGCAGGGTGAAGGACAGTCGAGCTGGTTGATGGTTCAGGTTGTCTCCTGGTGGTTAGAAGCGCGAGCAGCAGTTGCAGCAACTTCCCTCCCCGGGTTTGGGAACGGCTTGCAGCCAGCCCCGACCTAGCGCCAACGCGGCGGTTGACTGCGACTAAAGAAAACTTCCACCTATCATCGCTTGCTCCTCACTACTGCCAAATATCAGTACCAGCCAGGGCTTACAGTTTGCCTCTGCGAATCCCTTCGCTCGGTTTTCCAGAAATAGACTCACTCGAGGAAGAGATATGTTCTCAGGGCGCCATTTTACTAGGCCTTGAAAATACAAAGGCATATAGATCAAATTATTGCACATCTCTCGTCGAGTCTTCGAATTTCATTTACTAAGGGGTATCATATTTATTGCTATCTTACAACTCCAGTTCTTCGACTTCCAGTCCGCATGTCATGCATGTCTTGACAGGGAATCCAGTCTCCGGATTGTCAATCGGTCGACCGAATTCGTGAACGTGTTTGCCACCGCTCATGTCGTCCCCAAAATTTCCTCCACCGCCGCCTTTCTTGCTCCTCTGATATGCCTCGACTCTTGTCCTCTTCTTCAAGTCAGCCAGCTTTGACTTGAACTTGTTCTCTTTCCTTCTCTTCTTCTCCGTCTCCCTCTTCTCAAACTCTGCATCCAAAGCTTCTGCAGAACCCCATCTCTTGTCCGAAAATGCGTATTCCTCCACCTGACAGCGCAGATACAAAAACATATTGTGCCATGTAGATTTGTGAGGGTTAGGTCTTTCGAGATGCGGGAGAAGGGCTTCGTCTTTCAACTCTGGATCTGTAAGAAGATAATCCTCTTTCGCCTCCGTTTTGGTGAGCAGGCTGTATTTCTCTGGGAACTTCTCCTTGCAAGCGTTGCATACAGCAAGATGGAAGACATCGAGCCATTTCCAGTCCACCTCCAGAGTTCCGCATTCTCGACATGACCTTGTAGTCTGGTCAGGGATTGCACTGATACCTGGTTCGAAAGGTCCCGCCTGTCGATTCCGTAGCGACTTCAGCAGCTGTTGTCTTTCCCATTCCTTTTGAGTCATATGTGAGGGCTTTTGATCCTTTTCATCGGCGTGCATCGCCTTGTTGTACGGATCATCTTCTGCAGTCAAAAACCCACCCTTTGTGTCTGCCATCTTACTGAAATCATAGTCGACGTACTTGGCAAAGTTGCGCGCAGGTTGGATGGCCTCGAGAGGACGATTGTCGACCTCGTTTCTGGCATCGCGGCTTGTGGGAGGTACAGAACTCTGAGCGAAAGTGGCAAAGGAGCGCTTCTGGCCTGCGCTGGTAGGAGCATCTGATCGATTAAGACTCGCTGTGGCTGCGGCCTCCGCCTCTCGTTGTTCACGCAACGCCTTTGCTTTCAGGCGATTTATCTCTAGGCGCCTCACTTGTTCTGGGGTCAGCGGGGACTTTGGCCCGGCCGCAGCCTGGGGTGTGGGAGTCGAGGGCCGCGAAGCCATGAGTGCGACGAGGGTGAGATGTGAACACCAGAATAAAAAATGGATGACTGGGAATATACGAGTATCACCTAGGCTGACTTGCGGGGAGACTGCGCTTCCTGTTCCTGACGAGCCACAACTTGGCGGCGCCACTCGGTGAAGTCGCCTCCGTTCTCGCCAGGGCCGCTTCTCCAAAAAGTTCTTTGTTCCCCCTCCTCCCACCGACTTGTCGATCAAACCAAAAAATCAAGTCGGCCGCTCAAAATGGCGACGAAGACAACGCGAGCAGAGTTCGAAAAGGTCTTTCCCTCGCTGGTCGAGGATCTGCTGGGGGAATGTCGCAAGTTCAATCTTCCAGCAAATGCTTTGCAATGGTTCGAAAAGGTACCTACCTACACCGAATTCCTCGCATTGGCGCGCTCTCAGGGCTAATTCCTCCTACCAGTCTCTCAATGTGAACACCCCCACGGGGAAGCTGAACAGAGGCATGTCAGTACCAGACACTGCCATCCAGCTCCTCGGGAGGCCCTTGTCCCCTCAGGAATTCAAAGACCTCGCAACCCTGGGATGGCTCACCGAGTTGCTGCAAGCATTCTTCCTCGTGAGCGACGATATCATGGACGCCAGCATAACCCGTCGCGGAGAACCGTGCTGGTACCGCCATCCAGGGGTGGGAATGATCGCCATCAACGATGCCTTCATGCTCGAGTCCTCTATCTACCTCATTCTGAAGAAACACTTCCGCAGCCACGCCGCCTATATTGACCTGGTCGAGCTCTTTCACGAAGTCACTTGGCAGACGGAATTGGGCCAGTTGTGCGATCTGATCACTGCACCAGAAGACCAGGTTGATCTGAGTAACTTCTCCATGACCAAGTACACCTTCATCGTCATCTACAAGACCGCGTACTACTCCTTCTACCTCCCCGTGGCTTTGGCCCTGCACTACCTTGGTCTCGCCACTCCCAAGAACTTGAAACAAGCACACGACATTCTCATCCCACTAGGCGAATACTTCCAAGTCCAAGACGACTATCTGGACGCGTTTGGGGATCCCTCGGTCATCGGCAAGATTGGCACAGACATCAAGGATAACAAGTGTGGGTGGTTGGTCAATCAAGCACTGCTGATCTGCACACCGGAGCAAAGAAAGCTGCTGGACGAGAATTATGGGCAGAAGGATGATGCAAAGGAGGCAAAGGTGAAGGAGTTGTACAACGAGCTACAACTAGAGAAGAGATATCAAGACTACGAGGAGAAGCGTGTTGGAGAGCTGCGTGGATTGATCGCGGCCGTGGATGAGAGCGAGGGCCTGAAGAAAGGTGTGTTTGATGCATACCTGGCAAAGATCTATAAGAGGAGCAAATGATTTCGGCGCGTGATGACTCAGAAAGGCTTCGATGGATAGATGGGAGTTCTCGAGACGAAGAGACGCTGGTTAGAAAGTGCAGTCATTAATCGTCCTCCTTCATCACGGATCGATCCACACTTCGTGCTCCATTGATCTAAAGGACATACTTCCATCCCACATCGCCCCTTCACTGGCAGGGAAGTATCCCCTTTCACACCGCTCATACTGCACTTTCGGCCTCGTGCGATAGAATTCGTCGAATCGCGAATCCAACGCGTCGCGGAGGCTGTGCACGCTGCCGGCTGGATGGAGGGCCGACCATGGGTATCGACACTCGTCCATTTGGCAAGTTTTGAGTACCAGGAGAAGAGCATCGAGGCGGGACAAGAGGTGCGATAGTGTGGTGGTGACGTTAATACTCGAGAGGATTTGTTCGGTACTTGCAAGTGATGCGGCAGAAGACGGTCGGTCATTGAATCCTGCAGCAGGCATAGCCAGATTATCAGATCTGGTTCTTTCAACGTAGATATTGTCCATTTGCCACGGATCTTTAGTCATGTCGTACAGCTCATGCTCGTTGCTACACCACACGGTATAGAGTAGATCATAGCCGTCACCAATGACCCGGAGTGCCTTGTAGGTATGATTGGGATAGAGGACGAAGCCGTGTTCTCCCTCCGACATGATGATCCCCCACATTTCTACGTTGACGTGCTCTTGAGGCCATGTTTGCTCCGAATGCAGCGAGTCCAATAGGTGGAACGGTATCACACTGCCATCCAGTTCGTATTGTGCTATCTGTGCATCCGCAACACCTGCGAGACTCAGAAATGTGGGCGCCAGGTCGATGTGCGATGTGACGATTTCCGTAAGGTGGCCCTCCGGCACACCAGGTCCTCGTACGATCAACGGAATATTTATGTCTTCCTCAAATGCACATTGCTTCCCGGGCTGCCTTCGATGTTGTCCGATGCTATAGCCATTGTCAGTCGAGAAGAAAAGATAGGTATTCTGCAACATGTGAGCTCGTTCCAAGCGGTCCACAACGCCACCAATCATTTCGTCCACAGCCTGCAGTGCACGGAGGCGGTTGCGGTACCACTCATCGTTGTAATCGAGGTTCGATTGATTCTGCTTGGCTAAGGTGAGGATCCAGGAAGCACCGCTCGACACATCAGGGTTGAAGTTGGGAGTTCGAGGGACTCTTGTGTCCTGGAAGAGACTTCTGTGGCGCGGGGCAGGTCGAGGCATAGATTGCTCTGCCGTGTTGTTGTTGAAATGGACATTACTGTGCGGAGCTGTTGGCGCGATGGTGAGGAAAAAGGGTCGATCCGCTTCAATTGCATCGTCGAGAAAGCCAAATGCCTTCTGCGCCATCACATCCGTGGAGTATTCACCTTGATAGCTTGTAGGAGGATCCTTGTTCCTTTGAAAAATGGCATTGTAATACTCGTACGTGTAGGGGTCAAGTAGGAAATCGGAACCAGTCCATCCTGCTGCGTGCGGCTTGTCGTAGTTGGACGTGCTCTGAGCATTGAACAGCTTGCCCACATAATAGGTATCATAACCAGCTTCCTGAAGCCAAATAGGCAAGTATGCGTCGTTGAAGCCCTGACTGACAAACTTTGGATATCCACCTGCTTTTGGTGAGTCTTGTGCGCGACGTCAAAGACGAGAATGGACAGTATTGACCCCAGGGAGGATGTAAGTCGGTTACATTGGTGTTATGGGCAGCCTTGCCAGTCCACATGCTGACTCTGGATGGACAACACAAAGCCACTGTGCAGTAATGTCTTCGGAAGGAAGTCCCATGGTCACCCATGTGCTGTTTTAGAAGGGGCATATACGAGAGGGAGCCCATATGGAGGTCTTGGTCATCGGTCAAAATGAAGATGAGGTTCGGCTTTCTGGCAGACTGCGCAATGGGTTGCTGCTTCAAGCTATTAGCAATGCTATCCCACGACGCTAGCATCAAGCACCAGATTAGTGTCCATCGTGAGAAGCTCCTCTCCGCCATGATACTCGGTGTTCACGGACAAAAGGGTTGCTGTCATAGAGGGCAGCGTAACATCTCGTCCGCATCGAACGATCGCTTCAATCCTCCGAGATGTGCTGGGAAACTTGAAGACTGAGGTTCTTTGGGCGGAGATGCAACCGAGAAGGTGAGCGATATGATTGGAGCTATTGTGCCGAGTAGAGCAAATCCGTCAGCATGGCAACACAACCATCTCACATTTTTTCCAAGGTATTGGGGTGTTTGAGAAAGAATGGGCCTCGCAGGCGAGGAGGCGAGACAGAATGCGGGGCAAAAGGCTCCTGCAAGAAGGTTGGGGGGAGCAATTTCCCTCAATGAGAGGCGGCATCGGGGCTGGAGAGTGGATTAGTGGGCATCGAGTGGGTGCCCACAGATGTGGCCAGGGAAGTCAGTGGTACTGCTGGGCCTCGATAGCCCCGGCTTTGGGTCTAACAGCTGGGCTATCTAGGCCTTGCTAGGCCCAATCCGGGAGGCCGTAACCCTAAATGACGTGCAACCCGTCATTGTGCATTTCCCACAGGTGCCAGGTGCGGTCGCCATGCCAAAGAGAGCTTCAACCCACCGTTCAAAAAGTAACAGTCGTATGATTCTCCTCAATGCCGTCATGTTCCTACCATTATCCCATCTCTTGAAAGTGACAAGCAGCATAATTTTCTATCCAACCTTTGTTGTCCTCACATTGGATTTCTATCCCTGCTGTCACCTGGAATAAACTTCAGAAAAGCTGTACTGTTGCTGGAATTTCAGTTTCGATAAAAAGCCACGAACTGGATCTTTTTGCTTCCCTTGTCTTGCAGTGGAGCTTCCCTACCTTCATCCACACACGCCCTGCCCCCAGAGATCGCTTGCTGTGGTGCCATCGTCCCAGCCTGCCTCAATTTCTTTTCAACAGTTGCCTTCGTAACGCCATTCACGAATTGCCATCTCCTGTATTTCTTCTTGCCAGCGGGAATTGTTGACTCGAGCTTATCACTAGAGCTCGGCAACCCCTCACCTTCACCTTTCGACCTCTCACCCTCCTATCGTTAAGCTGTGAATCCTACCTGCAAGCTTCCGCAGGCTGTGGGGTAAGCTCTCGTCTGCATATTCCGGCCAATCGATAAACACCACGGACCTTGCTCTGTCAACAAAGGCACACGAAACAGGACCGGCAACATGAACGGCGAAACGGAAAAGAAGAGGGATATCAAAAACCATCTGCTCTTCGAAGTTGCAACGGAGGTTGCCAATCGAGGTACGATCACCAGTCAATCTGTTTACCTGACGCATGTGCTAATTCAGACCAGTGGGTGGCATCTACTCAGTGCTCAAGTCCAAAGCGCCCGTGACAACAGCAGAATATGGCGACCGGTATACGCTCATCGGTCCTCTCAACAAGAACTCGGTAAGCAGGACGAAAACTGAATGCAGGCATGAGCTAATCGTTGCAGGCCGCAGTTGAAGTTGAAACCCTGGATCCGCCACCGGGCCCTCTTCGAGATACCATTTCATCTATGCAGGAACGCGGGATTGAGCTCATGTACGGCCGTTGGCTTATCGAAGGCGCTCCGAGGGTGCTCCTCATCAATACTGGGACTGGTTACCGGTGGTTGGATGAATGGAAAGGTGACCTGTGGTCCGCCGCTGGGATCCCTTCTCCTGCCGGAGATCATGAGACAAATGAAGCCATCGTGTTTGGATATTTGGTGGCATGGTTTTTGGGTGAAGTAAGTGCTTGAGATGGCGCTGATCTATGCTATCGCTGACGATGATCCAGTTTATCGCTCGCGAGACTGACCGCGCAGTCATTGCCCATTTCCACGAATGGCTCGCCGGGGTCGCCCTACCATTGACCAAGAAACGTCAGATGGACTTGACCACCATCTTCACCACACACGCCACCCTCCTCGGTCGATACCTCTGCGCCGGCTCAGTCGACTTTTACAACAACCTACAATTCTTTGATGTGGATGCAGAGGCAGGAAAACGTGGAATCTACCACCGATACTGCATTGAACGAGCATCGGCTCACTCTGCCGACGTCTTCACGACTGTTTCCCACATCACCGCCTTTGAGAGCGAGCATCTGTTGAAGCGGAAACCTGACGGGGTCCTCCCCAATGGCCTGAATGTTAAGAAATTCTCCGCTGTCCATGAGTTCCAAAACCTCCACTCGGTACAGAAAGAAAAGATCCACGAGTTCGTACGGGGACACTTCTATGGCTGTCTGGACTTTGACCTGGAGAACACGCTTTACTACTTCACTGCGGGTCGATACGAATATCGGAATAAGGGTGTGGATATGTTCATTGAATCGCTGGCGAGACTGAACTATCGCATGCAGAGCGCAGGCAGCAAGACAACAATTGTGGCATTTTTGATCATGCCAGCGCAGACAACATCCCTCTCGGTCGAGTCGCTCAAAGGTCAAGCTGTGACAAAGTCTTTGGCCGACACTGTTTCCAACATTCAGCATGGTATTGGTCGAAGGTTGTTCGAAAGGGCTGTTCACTGGAAGGAGGGAGATCCAATGCCTGACGACAAGGAGCTCATCACTCCAGCTGATCGGGTTTTGCTTAGACGGCGACTCTTTGCCATGAAACGCCACGGTCTTCCGCCCATTGTCACCCACAACATGGTTAATGATTCTGAGGATCCAGTCCTGAATCAACTGCGCCGCGTCCAACTCTTCAATAACACACACGACCGTGTCAAAGTCGTCTTCCATCCAGAGTTCTTGAACTCTGCGAACCCAGTCTTGTCCCTGGACTATGACGACTTTGTTCGAGGTACTCACCTCGGCGTCTTTGCTTCCTATTACGAACCTTGGGGTTATACACCTGTAAGTATTAGCTCATATACTTGTAAGGAATCGACGCTAATTGTTCAACAGGCGGAATGTACAGTCATGGGAGTGCCGTCCATTACCACTAACCTCTCTGGCTTCGGTTGTTATATGGAGGTAAGTGCTCAGGAAAAGTAGGAACATCGTTACAGACTCAACTACTCGAATATGTGGCTCTACTTATCGGCGACTGCGGCTAATATTTGATCCAGGAGCTTATCGAGAACTCCTCGGACTACGGGATCTACATTGTAGATCGTCGTACCAAGGGTGTGGACGAATCAGTCAATCAACTGACCGATTACATGTTCGAATTCGCCAATAAATCCCGGAGGCAACGAATTAATCAGCGAAATCGCACCGAACGCCTCAGCGATCTTCTGGACTGGAAACGAATGGGCATGGAATATGTCAAGGCTCGACAGCTTGCCTTACGCCGCGCATATCCTGCTTCCTTCACGGACGCCGACGAGTTCGATGATATCATCGGCGGCACTGAACAGAAGATCTCTCGACCGCTCTCTGTGCCAGGATCGCCTCGGGATCGAACTGGTATGATGACGCCAGGTGATTTCGCTTCATTGCAAGAGGGCAAAGAGGGTCTAAGCACGGAAGATTACATCGCATGGAGGTTGCCGTAAGTCGGCTGCCTTGATATGTCTTGAACATGGACTAACCAATATCATAGTGAGGAAGAGGAACCTGATGACTACCCGTTCCCACTGACGCTGAAGATGAAGAAGAGCTCTGGGCCCAACTCTCCGGCACCCCTCGTGGGGCCTGTAAACGGCCAGTAACCAACTCTCCCACACTTTGAGGACACAGTAGACAGAATGAAGGGTTGGATACCCAGTCTGATCGACAATAGCACAAGATTTCGGATCAGGTGGAGGAATGAGAGCATCCTTTGGCACGAGGCCTGGAGGATAGCGACGAAAGAGAAGAAAGTTAATAATTTGAGGCCAGGGACATTTGCATTTTTCTGCCGGAAGCGTTATTGAGATGATCGGTCTAATGGAGAGATGACCGTCTACTGTCATCATATACGGTTACTGTCTGCCTCTCTACAACTCTCATCCAGCACTGGGATACTCCATCTTCCTCATAGCAGCCATTCAATCAAGCAATCCATCAGATCATCCGTCCTCCTATCCTTCCATCAAGTCACCCATCCTACTAGCCGTTCATCATCCATCCATCATCTCCTCTATCGGTCCGTCCTGCATCAGATCCTCCATATCACTACCGTCCTGGACATCGATGAGCCAAGTCAACCTCCTCTTTACCTATCCCATCATATCCTCCATCAGTCTACCCATTCTGTTGGAATCGGACCCAACGTACTGCTATCCATCGATCCATCTTGCTGTACACCCTCCAGGTCCATCCATCATTGTCGCCATCGTTCTGTCAACCAGTCCATTGTCGACTCGTCCGTTCCTCTGCTTGTCCATTGTTCCACCTGATATACTCTGCATCGACTCATCGATCCAGTCATCAATCATCCATTTGTCCTTCTATTCCCGTGGTCGTCACCGATCCTTTTGTTCTTCCATACAGCCATTCATCGACCCATCAGTCCATCAACCACTCAGCACCATATCTGTCTATCTGTCTATCTGTCTGTCATCAAGTCATCTATCCTTCTAGCTATACATCCATGTATGCATCCACGGACCAATCACATCACTCCCTCATCAATCGAGTAGCGCTTTAGGTACCATATTCCTCCTCAATATATAGTGCGTCTATGCGACGCCTGAGGTACCTCGATTCGAGCCACCAAACTTATACTTCGGTAACAAACGAGGCACATCATTCCATCCATACCGTACTGCTCATACTACCTCTCTGGGTACAGTCCTCTTACCAATGAACCCTGCCAGGAGTCGCTGCGATATGCAGTTCGTCAGCTCCAGCTCGGAGCGATAGGGTCCCCGGCGGCGAACGAATCGGTGTTCAGCCTCCTGGGAAGGCCAAACGGATTTCCCAGAACTTCAATCGCATGCTGCATGGCCGGTATAGCGGCTGTGCGGATCGGCGGCGGCAACGCACTGGGTTCGCCGGTAATGCCTTGGTATTGCTGGGCTCCTGGGGACCACCCTCGCATGCCTGCCGTGGTGGGTGGACTGGTGGCAGCATCCGCGTGTGGATTTTCGAGTAGATCGTAGATTCCGCTCTTCGGTCGACTGCTGGATTCGGTACTAGCTAGTCGCTGAAGATCCTGGTGCAGCGGGCGGACGATCTGGAGCAACGAGTTTGCCACACGGTCCACAACACTGCAACTGGCGAGCATATTAATGCATTCCTGGGACCCAGAGAGGTAGACCTGAACCCTATCTCTCTGATCGTACAAGAGTCGCTGAGCGGCCGCGAAGAGGAGAACGCTGCATGCGCTAAACGCCTGACCACTGGCAGGATCAAGGGAAAAGAAGGTATTAGCCCTCATCTTTTCTGGTTTCTGCAGATGTTCAGTTCCTTTGGATATCTGGGGCTGGGAAAACTTACACGCAGAGCCAACAGGTGCGACGCTTTTGTTTCGTGTACCCAAGCACGTCGAAGAGATGTACACACAGTTCCGCAGCCTCGACACACTCTCTTTGAATGCTCTCACCCTGCCTGGGCGTTCCATCCAGCGTCCATCGCCTCTGCATTCGACAGTTGGCCATTTCCACCAGCAGTCGTCTCTGGAGCATCATCTTGGCTCCCAGAAACATCACATGAACGAGAATAAGGCTATGACGGTGCGGCTCTGGAAGCCCGGTCCCGTGGCCCGGGGGGACGAGCGCATCCAGTCTCATTGAATCGGGTAGTTTCTCCTGCCACTCACCTAATATCCTTGAATGCTTCTCAACCACGGAAAACACTGCTGAAGTCGGCTTGTCGACATCCAGCATGATCCCTGCCACCATCAAACCAATCGTACATACTTCGGCTTGGATGCGGTTCTCGGTTGTCGGTTGGGCTTCGATAATCTCTTGGCTCGCAAGCTGGCAATGGCTTAGCTATTGATTTTTCTCTCTCTTTCTCTCCATTTCATAAGGAAGATTCCGTCAAAAGTCGCAAAGCCAAACTCACCTCGGCCTCGTCGTGGCTGAGATCGGGCTGGTATCCGAGGGTCGAAGCAAGCCAGCTATACGAGGGTTAGTGTGGACCAGGGGGAAAAAAATACGAGCAACACAGATCTCACTCACCATTCCATAAAGACGAGCGATCGGTAGACTTTCCGGTAGGCGACCCAGGGCAAGATATCTTGCTGCTGCAGACGCGCCCAGCGAGCCAGTCTCAATCCAGAAGCTTCAGCCAATATCAGCCGTCCCAGATCCCGGAAATTCCCGGATTAGACCTTACCGATCGATAAACGAGCGCTCGTGCGCTTGGTCAAAGATGAAACGATGCCGAGACATAGAAGCACTCTCATGCCTCGCAAAAACTGTGACTCGATACAGTCACTCATATAAATCGTGGCGGTCTGGAACAAGGCGTCCAAGACCGGTCCGTCCAACTTGTCGCCATCATAGTGGCTCCCGACCGCGGCCACGGCGCAGAGTTCGCATAGGGTCGCATTGTCGACGGCTTCGTGGGTTCGGTATACCCTGGTCAGGAGGTCGTCCATCTCTTGTTTTTCGTAGATATAGAATAATGTATAGGTGCTGCTAAAGAATGCTCTGATGCCGTACTGTATCAGGTGTTCCGGTGGCAGGTCATGGACCGTGTAGACGCGTGCAGCCTGATGATAGATTAGCGCGCCGGACCTGGACAAAAATTTCAGCTTCAAGGACAGCCTTTGTTGCTCACAGCCTGCACCTCTGACCATAAAAAGAGAAACACCCTGTCCCAGAGGCCCCAGAGAGAAACCCCTTGTGGACGAAGGCACATTCCCGCTTACCGGAGCATTGAATTCCCCCTCCCTCTCCCGCGCCTGCGTCCATTCAGCCAACCCCTCACTGCCCAGAGATTGAGGTGGGTTAGTCCTCATCCTCCTCAGCAGGTCGTACGCCTCCTCCTCGGATCGCTGTGTCAGAACGTTGATAATGTTTTCGACCTTCCGGACTCGCTCTTGCAGAGCGTCCGTCTCGTTCGCCCTCAGCTTGCCTCTCCGACGGTCGACATCGGAGTAGACACATAGCGTTCCTCGCGCTACGCAGGCTGAGCAGGTGGGATGGGCGTTGTCACACTTGAAAAGCAGGGGTCAACGGTTCATCTCCTTTTTTTTTTCCCTTTCATCAACAGGTTGGACAAACCTTGGAGCGCTTGGCACGGCACGGCTGGCATGCCTGAGTGACATATTTTCTGGCCTCGGGCGACGTGACGTCCCCGGAGCCCGAAGGCTGAGCGACTGAGGGCTGCGACGATGTCGATGCTTCGGAGACGTTGGAGGGGGACAGGCCGGTCCTCTGTGACATAGTGGTAACGTATACTGGAGGCGCTCTGGACGACGCGTAGCCAGGGGGTTTGTTTTTTTTTTTTTTGGAGGGGGGAGGTGAGGGTTGTTTGGGATAGAGAAATTGAACACGGACCTGACCCGACAAGGGCCGTGGCACCACCTCTTCTCAAGGAATTGGAATTACTAGGCCGTCACACTGTAGTCAAGGTTTGGCCCGTACCCATTCCGCAAGAGAAGCAGTCCATCCCTGCCCGGCATCAGGTCCACTGGCCAAAGCCTTCCGAACAAGGGACGTTCCAGCCTGAAGGGAAGTGTAAATTTTGATTTGCCTACCGTTCAGCTGGGACAGACTTGGTAGATAGGGTCGCCTTGGTGCGCTTGGTGTGGATCTCGTCTATGGAGGGGTCGGGTTCTTTTCGGGAGCGGGGATGGCCGCCCCTTGGGATCGCTTATAGCCTTCTAACTTTGCTAGCGCACCCACTGACCAATTATCGGGTGGAATCTCCCTCGCTACCACCACGCTAGACAAACGTTCGGTATAATTCATTACGAGTCAGGGCCGCTAGCCACGACATCCTTGTACGGATACGACGGACACGATGGACTAACTCTAAATTTGTGCGTGACCAAAATTTCTCTCTAAATTTCATACCTCGCTGCACCCCAACCCCAAATAAAGAAAAACCTCCTCCCTCCAAAGCAATGGGCGTGGGACGCCGCATGAGAAAGCAGGGTCCCCCAGCGACTCTGGAGGAATTGGGCCTCAATCTGAAGCGTAAATCTGCCAGCGAAGAGCCCAATAAACCCGCCCGGAAAAGGAGGAAGTCGGAGGAGAAACCGCAGCTGACAGCAAATGCCTCAAAGAAACTCGTCAACCTCGACCGAGCCTCTCGGAATGACCCTCCTCCTCCTACGGTGTCAGCGAAGACAGGTGCACAGAAAAAAGTCAAACTGGTAAACAACGATGCGCAAATTACTGTGCCGCCTCCGATACCTGCTGGTACCTTCGAGGGAATTGATGGGGACGAGGAGGACGAGGGCGACGAGAGCGATCTCAATGCCACAGAAGTCGCCCTAAACACTGTCTCGCTGTCAGACCTGGAAGATGAGGACGAAGATGAAGATGATGACGAACTGGCACAAGCAGATCTCGACGGGGAAATCTCTGACGACTCCGTCTTCGACTCAGATCAGGAAGAACAACCGCGCCGCATGTTCTCCGAGGATGAGGATGAGTCCGATGCCGAAGCCAAGCTCACCGCTGCCAACATCGAAGGTCTTTCGCGAAAGCTCGACCAACAACAGGCGCAGGAGGATGCAGAAGCTCAGCAGGAGCTGGAAGACGCGGCCCTCCAAACAAATATTGCCAAAGACGAAGGCGTGCTCGACTCGGCCACCACACAAGGTCTAGCGCCCGACCTATCCATCATTCGCACAAGGATGACTGAGACGATACGAGTCTTGGGCAACTTCTCACAGCTTGCGGACAAATCGAAGTCGCGAACCGACTATACCGAACAGCTGCTCGCCGACATCTGTACATACTACGGCTACACCCCTTTCCTCGCCGAGAAGCTGTTTTCGCTTTTCACCCCAGCGGAAGCATTCGCCTTTTTCGAGGCCAACGAAACCCCCCGCCCCGTCGTCCTCCGTACAAACACCCTCCGGACCAATCGCCGCACCCTTGCTCAAGCATTGATTAATCGAGGCGTCGTCCTGGAGCCCGTCGGAAAATGGTCCAAGGTCGGCCTCCAAGTTTTTGAGGCTCCCGTACCGCTGGGTGCAACACCAGAGTACCTTGCCGGACACTATATCCTCCAAGCTGCGTCCTCATTCCTTCCCGTTATGGCCCTCGCCCCGCAACCGAATGAACGAATCCTGGACATGGCTGCCGCGCCCGGTGGAAAGACGACCTATATCTCGGCCTTGATGCGAAATACCGGCGTCGTGTTTGCCAACGATGCCAACCGCCAGCGAGCCAAAGGTCTCATTGGTAACATCCACAGGCTTGGATGCAAGAACACCATTGTCTGCAACTACGATGCGCAAAAAGCCTTCCCAAAAATCCTCGGTGGCTTCGACCGTGTGCTTCTGGACGCCCCCTGCTCCGGCACCGGGGTCATTGGCAAAGACCCCAGCGTGAAGACATCCAAAAACGAACGCGATTTCCTGGCCCTCCCGCACCTGCAAAAACAACTCCTCCTGGCAGCCATCGACTCGACCGACCACGCCAGCAAGACGGGCGGGTACATTGTCTACTCGACGTGCTCGGTCACGGTAGAAGAGAACGAAGGGGTTGTGCAGTACATCCTGCGCAAGCGACCCAACGTCAAGATCGTCGACACCGGATTGGGGAGTTTCGGCTCCGAGGGGTTCAAAAGCTACATGAACAAAAAGTTCGACGACCGCATGAACTTGACGCGACGGTACTTCCCCCACCGGGAGAACGTGGACGGGTTTTTCGTGTGCAAGCTGAAGAAGACGGGGCCGACGCCCAAGAATGCGCCGGGACAACAGACCAATGGGGCGGCTGATGGACGAGAGTCACGGTCCTCCGTTGCCGTCAATGCAGACAAAGACAGAGCCAGAGACCACGCCTCGGAATCGAACGGTGCAGTGGACACCGCCGCCGCCTCGTCGGCCGATGATTTCGGCGGTTTCAACGACGACGAAGACAGAGAGCTTATCGAGCGGGCCGAGAAAAAGTGGCTCAAGGCCAGAGGACTTGATCCCAGGGTGGCGGATCGCAAGAAGCAGGGCGAGGACACGCAGGATCCTCCCAAAAAGAATGGGGGTGTCGTCAGCGGTGGCGTCGAGACCAAACAGAGCAGTAAAAGGTCGAAGGCAAAGGGGGTCAAGGCGAAGAAGTAAATAGCAGGCAGCTCCCGCCTCAAAAAAAGTCAGTCAATTAATAAATCAGTCGGTCAGCCAGTCGATTTCATGTGCTTGTGACAATAAAAAGTATGCATTGACTGCTATGAAAAGCGATAATAACCTGCCTGCCATGCCACCAATTGTTCTAGCCGCTTGTGCACTCTTCTTTCTCTATGAGCCCACATCCAAAAGACGTCCATGCCGGATGGACTCTGATAGTAGAATGGTCTCCTCAATTGGGTCGCGGGAGATGATAGCTCATGTGTCGTCAAGCAGAGCCTCACTGCCGTTCACTACTCTTGATCCACTCGGTCCACTAGAATTAGACAAGCCGCAGTCAGCTCGGATCACAGAGCCGGAGAATCGAGGCCAAGGGGGAAATAGTATGTATTGTAAGGAGTCTACATCTTCGCTATCTGTCTGCGGGCGCCAGTAATGACGCGACAACACCGAAGGGGAAAATGGGACTTGGACTCACAGCTTGTCAACTTCCAAATCACGCCACCCGCTATTGCCGTTGACGCTACGATCACGAACATTGCGGTGCACACCATGCGTAAGAGGATCCTGTGGCGGAAGACGATGGTGTGCCAGGACTTTGAGGAGGGCTGGTCGTCCCAGTCGTGGTGGGACCCCGGCTGAGAAGCATGCGATATGTCCAGGCGTGGCTGTGCCGAGCCCGCCGTGCTGGACTCAGGTTTCGAGGGGGAAGAGATTGAGGATGGACGATCTCGCGGACTTGATGTGGTGGCTAGGGGCAGGCAACTCTTGACCGGTCCACCAGGACTTTGAGACTCTGGATACTGGCACTGGTGGATCGCGCGCTCGAAGCTGTCCATCTCCCTTACTCTATCCGGCGTAAAAGCGCAACATTTCCCGACGCCCAAAGCAGAGGAATTGGTTGCTGGAAGGTTCTGGTCCTGACATTTTAGACGGACAGGAGGCTGATCGGGGATAGCGCAGACATCGTAGCAATCTTTCGTGGCCACGCAGGACTGTGCAGCAGAGGAACAGCGGTCTTGACAGGGACATGGCGCCGCGTCACAAGGAGATGCCTGCGTCCCCCCTCCGCTGAGCGATATCAATGAGGACCTCAAATGCTCAGGAAGCGACTTGAAGACGTCGTCTGAAAACCGGTCGAGTCGGGAGCAATGGCTGGGAGCCGGCAGGCGGTACGCGCTGGGAGGAGGAATCGCGAGTGGTGAGAGGATAATTTTTGGGCGGATGTTGGTTAGTGAAGTCTTTGGCCTCGGCGGCCGCGGAGGAGGTGAGCGTGGGAATCGAGCTTGAGGAGATGCGGGCACGGAGGACTCAGAAAGCGAAGGCCGTTCTTGCGAAATCTGTGAAGTATGGGTCGAGGTACGTTTGGGATACTGCGCAGTTGATGAAGACATCACTTGGACAAGGCTCTGGGCGAAGTTTGCGCGAAATAGGGAAATGACCGGTCGGTACCTGGTTCAACTCGATGTACTGCTGGGTACTTCCTGCTGATTAGAAGCATTTTGAAGGAAGGAAACCTGTGCAGGTAGAGGAAGAGTGGACGGGGGACATCTGACCTCCATCTTGATAGGATGAATGGGCATCACAGAACGCAACAGCAAGCGAAGAATGTGCGACAACTTCGTAATGAGAGGACGAGATAGCCAGAGAACCAAGAGCAATCGGTCGGTAACACAGCATCAAGCCTTTGCTGACTTCAGATTGGTGCCACGAAGTCAACGGCAAGCCGCATGGCCGGTGTCGATCTCGACTGGCAGCTGGCGGGCCGAGAGATGGGCTTGCAGAAGTCGTGGAAGGGCTTCCCTTCCTTCGCTGGGGTTGCTTGATGGGTGTGTTTCAATTTGTCTTGGTCCCGCAGCCTGATCTATGGCTGGGTGGTTGCAGAGCATCGATGAATGTCTTGCAAAGCACGATTCCGCCCCAGTGACCAAGATTGTACACCTGATTTGATTTTCCTTGCAGTAGATGTCTCCGACTCGGTGAGGACAGCATCATTGAGACCGATAACCTGACTTGTGTGGTTATGAGTTTGCACCTCGTCGCTTCTGTCGACTTCCTAGTCCAATCTTTTCTCTGAGAGCGTACCATCCAAAGACGAGCGGTGCCCAATCATCTGTTTGTACCGTATATGCAGCATCGTGGTGGATTATGAGAGACAGGTCAAGCATGATGATGGCGGTGAATATAATCTGATCTGCTTCGCTATCATCGGAAGCAATTGCTCGATGGAAGACAGATCAGCCCACATCATGGGGGAACCGCGGAGCATTCCGTCTTGGTTAATAATGGTTCGTGGTGCGATCGGGTATGTCAGAGGCGCGTACTAGACTGTCACACCACAGAAAGACCAGAGCTTTGAGCATTTGTGCGCGTCGACAATATCAGAACGAGGTGTGGATGGGTAGAGGAAGAAGTGAGTGCGCGTCCCGAAACTGGGAGCCGACGGGGCAGCGTCGAGCTCCTGACGGTACAGTCTGCTTCCGAAGTTCAAACGGCGAGGTGCACTAGCCTTATTTGTATAACTAGCGCCACCAGTCTAACCAGTCTCGGCTCTAGCTATGTGGGTTTAGTGGTTAGAAGCAGAAGTCCAGGCGGCGCGAGATCCGATGCAGGAAGTGTTCGGGGCGGGGTATTGCGGGATGAGCTCGACACCTTCGCGCGAACCTTCGTACACAGTTCCGTATGGATCCTTTGGCCTCAGCCTGCGGGTTGTCTGGGGTCTGGACTAGGGTTATGGTTCTCCCCGTCCTGACGCCGATGGTGGCTCTCCACGAAACAGGTCATTGCAATTGGCAATCCTATTTGAATCAGACAATTCCTCTCTTTTGCACAGAGCATCCTGTCTACTTTCCTCTCGCACAAACTTCAAGCGCGCCACATTCACCGTCAGTGACGCATTGCCTCTACTGTCGCAATTCACCGCAAGTCCTCCGGGCCACCTGAATCCAACCATCGAATTAAAACTCGTCCAACATGAACGGCAACAACAAATCCGGCGCTGCGCGCTTCGATCCCACCTTCACCCGGAATGTTATCAATGCCATGGGTCCCAAGACTTCCCCTCGGATGCGGGAAGTCATGACCAGCTTGATCACACACCTTCACGACTTTGCTCGCGAGATTGAGTTGACAGTGGAAGAGTGGGATGAGGGTGTCCGTTTGATCAACTGGGCTGGCCAGATGAGCAATGACAGACGGAATGAAGGTCAACTGGTGTGCGATGTTGTCGGCTTGGAAACGTAGGTGAAAACTCAAAAGGGTATGCAAGGGCCTATGCTGACTGTACAGACTCGTGGATGAAATCACATACAAGAAGGCAGCCGAAGCCGCCGATCTGGCCACTCAGAGCGCTATACTTGGTCCCTTCTTCCAGACTGACCACACGATCCGCAAGAAGGGCGACAGCATCTCCACCAATACTCCGCAGGATGCCGAAGTTGTGTATTTGTACGGCCAAGTTGCGGATGCCACTACCAACAAGCCCTTGAGGAATGCTTCAGTCGATGTTTGGCAAGCGTCCACAAACGGTCGGTCTACACAATCCCATGTGGTGAGCAAGGGAGTGCTGACGTAGGACCTTGCAGGGTTGTACGAACAACAGGACGAGAACCAACCAAAGTCGAACCTATGCGGCAAGTTCTACACGGATGAGAACGGAGAGTACGGCTTCTATTGCTTGAGACCAACCCCTTACCCGATCCCATACGATGGACCAGCGGGTAAACTGCTCCAATTGCTTGACAGACACCCCTACAGACCAGCCCACATCCATTTCATCGTGAGTATTGAAGCTCCGTGCCTCAGAGGTCAGAAAGTGACAGTCGCGCAGGTGTTGGCCGAGGGCTACAAGCCCATCACGACCCAGATTTTCGACAAGGAGAGCAAGTATCTCGACGATGATTCTGTCTTTGCGGTCAAGGACTCCTTGATTGTCGAGTTCGTACCCCGGCAAGGTGACGCGCAGGCCCAAAAGGAATTGAGATATGACATCAAGATGGCTCCGCTGTCCTCCAAGGGAGAATCCGGCGAAGCGTTAGTGACCGAAGGCATGGGTCGCGGCTTTTAAGGATCACAACGGAGCTGCTGATTATGTTGATGTAGGATGTACAAGCTGTGTTTGGGTGGTATGACCTGGACGAGAAGAGCCCTTAATCCCAAGCTTATGAATACTTGGTGGATGCAAACTTGAGTGTTTTGATATGTAGCGGCCCTCCAGCCACTGAAATCACCCATTGGCGCCAATGAGCCGAAGAAACCACCCCTGCTCGAATACGAGTTCCCGAGTATATACTCGCTTGAACGTCCCGCCTTTAACTATACACCATGCGTGATTGGGCCGCTTCCCCGCGCCCCCACCGAGAAATCTGGGCACAGAGAGCCACCAAATTTAGGGGAGTCACGGGCTGTCTCAGCTCCATTATTCATCGCCCCCCCTCTCTCTCCAACTTTTCTTCCCTGCCCGCTTCCGACGGTTCCCAGCAGATGACCGAAACCTCAGATTTCCCAAAACAAAACTCCACCTCCACACGAAAAGGTGCTATATCCGAGTTTTTCTATCCTGGCACCCATCCAAAGAACCCGGAAAGTGAACCCCGTGAGTGAGTCATCGATACACCGCCCGTCACAAGGCTACGAGGCTGATGATCAGACGAACGCTGAGTGGTCGCATGCCTCATGCCTCGTCCGCGCGTCAAGGACGAAGACCGGAAACGCGTGGCGCGGGCCTGCGACACCTGCAAGCGCAGAAAGGAGAAATGTGACGGACAACAACCTTGCCTGCTCTGCAAGCGCCGTTGTCGCGAGTCTGAATGCGTCTTCACCGAGGCCTACTCCAAACGAGGCTCACAGCGTCAGGGCAGTACCGCGTCATCTCATCCCATTACCCTCAAGGATGCCTTGAACGAGTCGAATGATGCCGAGATCGCCATCGAGTCGCTCCTCACGCTGTCCGGGTCGAGAAGCGCCCCAAAGTCTCCCCAGTACGACAAGGATCCGGATGCACTCGTGTCGAGAGCCCCTGTGCCGAAGCTGGCCAGACTGCTCCGCGATGGTCGCGGCAAGTTCATCTTCGTCGGTGACTCGAGCAACCTGGCGTTTGTCCAGAACATTCGCCGCCTGGTCAAGGCAGAGATTGGAGAGTGTCAATTGACCTCGGACCCGCTGCGACATGCCATGTGCGAGGTCATTCCACCTCCCAAGGCGCCGACGCCGGCGCAGTCGCAACACCCGAAGCCTAGCTTGGCTGAGGCCCAGGATCTGATCAAACATTATCTGCTGGCGTCGAGCGGCGTGATTGACCTCTTCGACCCTGACGATATCACTCACCATCTGTGTGCGTGGACGAGCGACCCATCCGCCGAGACGGATTTCAACAGTTCCATATATTATCTAGTCATGGCTATCGGCGCCCTGACGCGCGACGCGGAGGACCTGGATCAGGCAGAATTCTACTTCTCCCGTGGTCGGGAGATCGGGGTCTCGAGTTTCTTGGAGGATCCCAGTGTCCTGACCATCCAGGCCTACGCCTTGATCACGTTCTACATGTTGTCCGCCGTGAGAAGAAACGGCGCATTCATGCTGCTAGGCATTGCCGTCCGAGCTGCGTATGCTCTAGGGTTGCACAGAAGCGACATATCAAACTTGTTCGAGCCGAGAGAAAGGCTCGCGCGCGAGCGAGTGTGGAAGAGTCTGCGCGTCCTCGACCTCTACATGAGCGGCTCACTCGGCCGACCGCCAGCGACATCCGAAGTAGACGGTGGAAGTGTGTCTTGGAACCGCTCCACCAGAGACTACGAAGATATCCAGATGAACGGACGCAACACCTCGGCGACATTGAGGATATGTTTTATCTTTGAGCGGATATTGAATGAGGTCTATTGTCGTCGGGAAGTATCTGTTCAGCTTGTGGAAAGCATCTCCCGGCAATATCGAGACTGGACCATGCAGTTGCCGGCAGGTCTGCAAGCCGACAGTTTGGACCAGAAGAGTGGCTCTACTTCCCCGACACTGCGACAGACAATCGGCATCGCCCATTTGAAGGGCGCTTATTATTGGTCGATTATTCTCTTGACCAGACCATTTCTGATCTTCAAGGTGTCCTCGAAGATCAAAGGCCGTTCCGAGGATGACGACGGCGCCGGAAACTCGGTGACAATGACTCTAAGTGAGGCCTGTATTGATGCTGCGTTGAGGAGCATCGAGATTGCGACCGATATTGTTCATACCCCGGGAGTACCCAAGCGATTGTTCATGATTACCAACAGCACATTTATATCGGCTATGGTGATCGGCTTTGCCATCTTTGGCGACTTCGATAAGACGTTCCCGTTGCTCAGCAGCATTGCCCAAGCGGAAGCTATCTTGACAATCATGGCAAAGGATGACATGTCGGCCCGACGACACTTTGAGATCACCAGCTATCTGCGCCTGGCAGCGATTGAGCACATTCGACGGCGAGACCAAATGCAAATGCAGAGGCGCCGACAAGACATCCACAACATTTTTGGTGATCCTATCAACAAGACAAACGGTGCAGGTTCAAGCAAAGCGACTACCGGCAACCACACACCCAGTCAGATTTCGGCCTCAGAAATCGCTCAGACCAATGATGGCACAACGGCGCTGTTTGATGCCGCAGAGGAATCTGGTGACGCCGCGCCACCGTGGCAGCTGCGCTTCGACATGCCGCCAGAGAGTCGCGGCCCTGTGTTGACCACCTCTGGAGTATTAGCGTACAATGGGGAGGAGGCTACTGATCCCATCCCACCTCTGCCACGCACCGATTTCGGACAGATGCCAGAAGCAGATTACCTCTCACCAGATGGGTCCGGAATACCAAGTCTACCATCATACACTGAAGAGTTCCCACTCTTCTCGTTAATGACGGACTTCGATCAGCTGCAGGATCCTTTCTCGATGGTCAGGCCATGACCAGCATCAGTCAAGTTTGTTTTGCTTTTGATTGAACCTGCTGTGTTACAGGGCTGGCCAAGAGCTTTGGAATCCAGGTTGAAAGGAACCATGCGCCCACTGCGACCACGAGGAGATATAATCCCGTGGAAGCAAGTGACTGGGGCAAGACGTTGAGGACGTATGGGTCCAAGATTATGTCGACGGCCACGGGAGGCACGACCTCCATGAGTGTCTGGTTTAGGCTGAAATAGTCTGCAGCAGCGAGCACCTGGAGGAACAAGAAAGTTGACCCGACATCGCTTGTACTGGCCTCGGCTTTCCGTTGCAGGAGGCTCCGACTATCTTCGGAGCCAAGCTGTGCATGCCGTGCATAAGCGTAGTCACTCAGTGAGGCCAGGAGGTTGGGCGTTGCAAAGGTATGATCCAGAGAATGCGTATAGAGCCAGAAGGATGTTGGTTGCTGGGGAGAGTCAGCCACGTTCGCTACCAGAAAGGACATCCTCCTACAGTTGCCAACCAACATATTCGAAGCTCATACCGTCTTCCGGGGCGCAGACCTTCGAGTAAGAACCAGCTCTCAATTCCCTTTGGGAAGTCTGTGCTTGGGAAGCTCGCATTGATGTGAGTTCTAACACTTGGATATTGTTCCGACAGGCGTGTCAGCAACAGATTGTCAATACTCGCATCTTGGGGTAGATTGCCAGCCGCAGGAGCAAGGAAAATGACCTTCTCCACATTGGCGAAGGCACAGTAAGGCCACAGAAGCCAGACGATGATAAATGTATAAGCCATTGTGTTGAGAAAATAGGAGATGAAGGATGATGTCGGTGGTTTGTCGTGAATGGCGCAGTTGATTAACGCTTCCGCAGCGGCCACTTTATTGGCTGTAACGCGAACAGGTGGAGTCACTAGAGACAGCCGTTGTGATTGGCTGCATGGGGCAGGGGACAGGCGGTGAAAGAAAGAGCGCGCTGTCAACAATTGGAAGCCACCCCACAATTGCAAACCACTGCACCCACTGCACCCTCTCTCCCCCATCAACAATTGATTCTTCCAATCCTTTGCTCGTCCGTTGACTTGTCTTGCATCTATCCATCTCACATCTTCTCCTTCATCTCCTCTTCATCCCTCTCCGGAACCCTTTCACCATGAGAGAAGTCATCAGCTTGAACGGTACGTGACGATCCAAGCACGCGTCCCTGACCGACCCTTTTGGAAAGCCCCCTGTACCAGAGAATTTGTGACCACAAGCTGACCTGCATTTGCAAATTGTAGTTGGCCAGGCTGGCTGTCAAATTGCCAACTCATGCTGGGAGGTAAACAATCTTCCTTATCAAAAGACATCGGCTCGGACAATTACTGATGGTTGCAGCTGTACTGCCTCGAGCATGGAATCCAAGTGGGTGGTGCACCGTTGTCGTTGGCTCCAACCACAAATTGACCTGAACCAGCCCGATGGATACCTTACCGAAGAACGCAAAGCCGCTGATCCAGACCAAGGCTTCAGCACCTTTTTCTCCGAGACGGGTACGGCATCGGAAATCATCCCTATCTCTTCGTTGCTGATTGAGTTTTGCACAGGCAACGGCAAATATGTCCCCCGAACGATCTACTGTGACCTTGAACCCAACGTCGTCGACGAGGTTCGGACCGGCGCCTATCGCAGCCTTTTCCACCCTGAGCAGATGATCACTGGGAAAGAGGATGCTTCAAACAACTATGCCCGAGGACACTACACCGTCGGCAAGGAGCTGATCGATCAAGTGCTGGACAAAGTTCGCCGTGTGGCCGATAACTGCAGTGGCCTCCAGGGTTTCCTCGTGTTCCATTCGTTCGGTGGTGGTACCGGCTCCGGGTTCGGTGCCTTGCTTATGGAACGTCTCTCGGTTGACTATGGCAAAAAGTGCAAGTTGGAGTTCTGCGTCTATCCAGCTCCTCAAGTCGCCACCTCCGTGGTCGAGCCATACAATTCGATCCTCACGACGCACACAACTCTCGAGCATTCTGATTGCAGTTTCATGGTAGACAATGAAGCCATCTACGACATTTGCAGACGCAATCTAGGAATCGAGCGACCCAACTACGAAAACCTGAACAGACTGATCGCCCAAGGTGGGTATCACTCCTCCATTTGGTAAGATCCGGCTGATAAAGAAATAGTTGTGTCCTCCATCACTGCTTCCCTCCGATTTGACGGGTCCCTGAACGTTGATCTCGCCGAGTTCCAGACCAACCTTGTGCCATACCCACGAATCCATTTCCCTCTCGTTGCCTATGCACCCGTTGTTTCGGCGGCAAAGGCGCAGCATGAGGCTCACTCGGTGCAAGAAATTTCAATGTCTTGCTTTGAACCGAACAACCAGATGGTCAAATGCGACCCACGCAACGGCAAATACATGGCCACTTGCTTACTCTACCGCGGAGACGTTGTTCCCAACGACGTGCACCAGGCTGTCGCTACTCTGAAGACCAAGCGTACAATTCAATTCGTGGACTGGTGCCCGACTGGCTTCAAGATTGGTATCTGCTACCAGCCTCCTCAGATGGTGCCCAACGGTGATCTTGCCAAGGTTAATCGCGCAGTGTAAGTTCCATGTCAATGCACCTTCTATACGTGTCTTCTAATATCTTCATAGATGCATGCTCTCCAACACCACTGCCATCGCCGAAGCGTGGTCTGCCTTGTCTCACAAGTTCGATTTGATGTACTCGAAGCGCGCCTTTGTCCACTGGTACGTTGGTGAGGGTATGGAAGAAGGCGAGTTCTCTGAAGCCCGTGAAGATCTGGCAGCATTGGAGAGAGATTACGAGGAAGTGGCCAGCGACTCCATTGAGGAGGGCGATGAGGGAGAGATTGAGCACTAGTTTTTGTATCTTCCCGCGTTTGGTATCCTCTCCGACCCCGTGAGAGTCTATTGCAAGGAGTGCAGGGAGCAAGCGATATTTCAGAGTTGATCCTCAGTGTCCGTCGACAAAGAATTGGGAGTCAATTGTGTTCTTGAAGATTCTCTCTGTGAGACAAGATGGCATACTGTAGGTTGGCATCCGTGGTGCATAATCGATGCAGGCCATTCACACCAAGCATCACCAGTCACTCGTCCAGACTGACAATTATTCCTTTCATGTTGGCACCTGGTATTTCAGGGGTTGTATTGATGCTCGATCTCAGGTAGATTCAATTCGTATTTACCTAGGTTAACATCCGCCCTCTTGTTTGAGCTTGGAACCACCACCTAGAACCCCCAGTCCAAACTTAGTCGTACCGGCGCCTCAAGCTTGAGAGCTCCAGGGCTTGGCAACAACCGGGCTCCTCGTTCGTCATCGCGATCCACCCCATCCAGTCCATCTCCATTTCTCTCTCCATCCCCGTAAGACTTCCAGCCATTTCCTTAGAAACCGTTGTCGCCTGTCCTTGTGTTCCCGCGAGATCAAAAGTTATCCTGCCTTAATTCAGAATCACCCGCGCCTCATCTTTGTCCCTCCCTGAACATTACCTCGACCTCTCCATGCCGTCAATGCGCGACTTCTAGACGTATCCCGATCGCATTACGAGCCTACCACGCCCCCCCGGCCATGTCGGAGACGATTGGATCCGCAGCCTCAGGTTTGCTCCTCCTGCTCAAGTGGCTGTCTATTCAGCTAGGGTGCTGACACTCTCGATTCCAGGGCATCCGAATCTCAACCTAACGGCCGAGGAAAAGCGAGTCTACGGCCAGCTCCTGAAAGAAGCTGACCCCGATGGGTTCGGAGCTGTCTCTGGAGATGTGGCCGTCAAATTCTTTGAGAGGACAAAGCTGCCACCGGATGTCTTAGGACAGGTTGGGAATATTGAGAGGATTCTCTGCGCCCCTGTTGACGATTCAATAGATATGGCAGATTGCCGATACCGAAAATCGAGGCTTCCTCACGCCAGCAGGATTTGGAGTTGTGCTCCGACTTATTGGCCATGCGCAAAGTGGCCGTTCACCTTCAGCTCAGCTTGCAACTCAGAGTACGTTCAGTTGAGAACGTCGGGAGATGACTGAACTAATTTGTCGCAGCTGCGCCTCTTCCTCGATTTGACACTCCCCAATCCGAGCAACTGGCCCAACCCCTTCCCCCTCCTCAACCCATTCAACCTATTGTCCAGCAATCCACTGGACCTCCTGCCAGCCCGACTCCTGCGGCTCATCCCCCGATCCGTGTGCCTGCTTTGACGCCAGAAAAGGTCGCAGAATATTCGACCATGTTTGAGAAATCAGGCGCAGAGAACGGACTACTCTCCGGACTGCTAGCTAAACAAATATTTGAAAAAGCGAGGTTGCCCAACGAAGTTCTTGGGCGCATATGGGGGCTTTCAGACACGCAGGGTCGGGGCGCCCTGGATGTCACGGAATTTGTGATCGCTATGCACCTTCTGGCCTCGTACAAGTCAGGCCAGATGCGCGGTGTTCCCAGCACACTTCCTCCGGGCCTTTTTGAGGCTGCAACTCGTCGCTCGGCTGTACGGCTAAGTAGTGGATCTCGTCCGGGCTCAAGTACTATTCCCGCGGTGAACTACAGCGCCCGGCCACAAAGCCCCATCACGAGGCAGCCGCAAGTGAGTACGCCGTTATCGTTGTCGGCGCAGTCGACAGGAGAGCCATGGGCCATAACTCCGGCCGACAAAGCTCGATTCGACAGTATTTTTGCGACTGTCGATCGCCAAGGAAGAGGGTTTATCACTGGAGAGCAAGCAGTCGAGTTCTTCGGAAATGCTAGGCTACCAGAGGAGATCCTGGCCCAGATTTGGGATTTGGCGGACATCAACTCTGAGGGCCAATTAAACAGGGACGAGTTTGCAGTGGCCATGTACTTGATCCGACAACAACGAGGAACGAAGGATGGACGAGGCATCTTGCCATCCGTTCTTCCCCCTGCTCTCATCCCTCCCAGCATGCGAAAGATGCAGATTGCTCCCCCTCAGCCAACCGCTCCAGCATTCGAAAATGCGGCGCCGACCAAACCACGTTCTGCCGCCGATGACCTGTTTGGCCTCGACGCATTCGGTCCTGCTCCCACGGTACCTGCGGTCGCTCCTATCCAAGTACCTCAATCAACGGGTGGCACTGACGCCGGCCCGTTCGCGAACCCCCCGGGTGTTTTGACCCCACAGACGACGGCCACAACCTTCAAACCATTTGTGCCAACCAGCTCGTTTGGCCAAAGTATCATCCCACAGGCAACCGGATCACCAGCGCCACAGCCGAGAGCGCAACCCGATGACCTGCTCGGGGACGCAGATCCAGAGATCAGCTCGAAACTCACAAACGAAACCAGCGAACTAGGTAATTTGTCCAATCAAGTCAGCAGCTTATCTACGCAAATGACAGAACTTCACACGGATAGAAGGCAAACTGAACAAGAGCTGTCCAGCGCATCTGCTCAAAAGAAAGCGTTTGAAGGCCGATTGGCTCAGCTCAGGTCTCTTTACGAAAAGGAGGTTCAAGAAGTCAAGGTGCTCAAAGAACAACTAACAGCTTCCAAGAATGATACCAAGCGGCTGCAGCAGGAAATGGCCATGATTGACGGGACCCATCAAGATCTTGCAACACAGCACCAGCAACTTCGTGCTGCACTGGAATCTGACCAGCGTGAAAATGCTTCGCTCAAGGAACGCATTCGGCAGCTGAACCAGGAGATTGACCAGCTCAAACCGCAGCTCGAAAAGATCAAGTCGGATGCGAGGCAACAGAAAGGTTTGGTTGCAATCAACAAGAAGCAGTTAGCTACTAACGAGGCCGAGCGAGATAGAATAAAGGCCGAGATAGCTGCTGCTCAGAAGGAAGTTGAGGACGCGCAACGAGAGGCCGAGGAGTCGGCTCGACAAGTGGAAGCCTCCAAGAAGGAGTTGGAAGAAGCCCGGAATATTCCAATGCCTACGGTCAAGAGCCCTCCTGTTGTGAGCCCTGCGCCATCTACGAACTCCAATCCATTCTTCAGGCGGACAACGGACACGACTTTCCCACCTGCGGTCGGTGCGAGTGAACCAAAGGACCAACAAAGTGCTTTCGACAGCATATTCGGGCCGTCGTTTGCTACTGCGGGTCCTGCTCCCACAACGTCTTTCTCTGCACAACCATCGACTCCAGCTGGGCAACAAATTCTCCCACAGCTTGACTCACCGGCCCCTTCATCTACACCTAGAGACGCTGCTGAACCGCCAGCTCCACCCCAGTCCCGACAGATCAGCTCGGCCGCGCTTCCTTTCCGCAGGCCGCTTGAGAGAGAAGATTCGATCAGCTCCTCCGTCAAGGTTGCGGCACCGGCCAGCAGGCTTAGTCCCAGTGACACCCCTCAAGCACTGACTCCTGCGTCTACCGCTAGCCCGGCTGAGCACAAGGACCCAAGCGAAGACCCCTTTACAGCCGCCGCACCAGATGAAGAACAGGAATCTGTTCGTAGAACATTGCCTCAGCCCACCGCCGGAGAAACAACTGTTGACGAAACTTTCGGTCAGGCATCAGCCGACCAAGCGAAAGACATTCCAGGAGCATTTCCAGGTTCACGGTCTGACACTCCAGGTGTTGACCCAACTGTGATTGCTGCTGGAGCTGGCGCTGCAGCGGTGGCTGCTGGTTTAGGTGCCGCCGCCGTCTCCGCCACGACCAATGGTGATAAACCGAACGATGCACAACCCTCAGCGCCCAGCAAGAGCCTTGAGCAGAACTTTGATGACTTCTTTGGAAGCGCGATACCGCGAAGTTCAGCATCTCAGAAGGCTGCGGACTTTGACTCTGCTTTTGCTGAGATGGGCAAGCCGAAGGTCGCACTAAATGAAGAATTTCCTGCTATCCAGGAAGTCGGCGACGACGAGGATAGCAGCGAATACAGCGAAGACGAGACACCCATGAAATTCGACGACGATTTCAATGCAAAATCTCCACCTCGAGAGAGTCCTACCGATGTGGCAACTGGCAAGCGACCGGAGGTCGCACCCGAGCTCAGCAGCACCCTGTCACCACGCCCTGCCACTGCCGGCTCTTTATCAAATGCTAGCTCACTACCAGGGGTGGAATCGCAACAATCCCCGCCTACTTATAACGATGCAGTGCCTGAGGACAACCCAAGCCAATTTCCCCGAGAATACAAAGGCTTGCTACCAGAGCGTGAAGACCCAACTTCACCAGTTCCGACGGCCGGTGGTTCTAGTCACCCTGCACCTCCCCCTAGTGGCGTTCCGCCAGCATATGGTCCTGAAGCCCAAGCCAGAAGCCCCTCAGACAGTAAACCCACTGCGCCACCTCCCACCGCGAGTGCACCGTTTGACTTTGACTCTGCATTTTCAGGCGTGGGGGTGGCCCCAGTTGAAGAAGACGATGACGACGAGGACGATGATGATGCTGTCTTCAGTCCGCCGAAGAACGCTGCACTTGAGTTTGACCCGACTTTCGATTCTCCTCCGCAACCCCCGCGGGCGCAATTCTCTTCAGCCCCAGTCACAAACGGGGCTCCAAAGCTTGAGAATGACGATTTCTATTCTGCGGTCACGACATCTGGACCTCCTCAGCAAGCACAGCCGGCAACATCTCCGATCTCTCACGACTGGGACGCTCTCTTCGCACCACTGAACACAAATGCAAATAACGCGGCGTCGTCACAGCCAGCATCTGATTTCCCACCAAGTCAAACACAGGCCGTTGAAGTTTCCACGCCCTCACCACCACCAGGCCAGTCGGGTGTCTCTTCGCCACCCCCGACTATTGTCACGCCAGCACAGACGTCGCCCCCGCCAAGCTCAAAAGCTGAGCGGCCTCAAATCGGTCGAGCTCTGAGTACGGGTACGGAGCACGATGACCCAATCCTCAAGAGATTGACTGCCATGGGATGGTCACGCGAGGAGAGTCTTGCGGCACTGGAGAAGTTTGATTATAACATTGACAAGGTGAGTCTCGTGCAACTGTTGTTCCCCCCTGCTATCTAGCCATATAGTTCACAGATTTTTTTCATGTCCTTGCGTTGAGCCATTATTTCGACTCCTATGCTGACCATTGACTGTACGATGCAGGCTGCCGATTTCCTGACCTTCCGCTCTTGAGTCCTCGGTCATGACCTGTATCACCCACAGATGGATATGTTCGGAGCAGAGAGCCAGTTCGTTGGCCCTAGCCAGGGAGGAAAAGAGAAGCAGAAAAAGGCGAGAAAAACTGTACAGTCTCGATCTTGCGGTGGAAGCCCCCTACATTTTGGGCTTGGTTCTCTTTCTATTCTCTCTCCCTCTTTCTCTCCTTTATATTGGCTTTTGTGTGAAAATCTCCTTTTTAGCTGTGCACTAAGACCGACCTCTTCTTGGAGCGAAGAATTTTCTTGCCTAATTACTGCGACGAGATATAGTTGCTCTCTCTGCAAGCGTGCACGCACAGACATTGAGTTGAGAGATTGAGGAGGGAGGATGTTGATTTGTATGCAGATTCGGATTCGGATTTCAGATTATAACTGGAAAAAAGTCCTACACTAAATGACAAACTGAGTGTCTCTGGATATCCATTTAATATCTGTCAGTCAATCGGTCACTTTCAGCCTCGGGAGGTCAGGGGTTGCATTCATGCTTTTCACGCTTTTCCCTTTCTATTACAATCCGTCCCTTTGCCTTTCGCTCTCCTTTACTCTTATGTGCTTGTCTTTGTGAGATATATGTACCTCGTCCGAGGTATGTATGTGGACGAGGATCCGCCTCTCAGGTGTCCTCTGTCTTGTATCTTGCGTCTCGCGTCCTGCTTGCACAGTGCCTCTGCTCACGGTCGTGGTCGGCACACTTGCACACTAATTGTCGTTACCTAAATTTTAGATGACATCATGCGACACGACACGACATGATAGACATATGTACCACACTATATTTCAGGGGGATCTAGCTAGCGAGAGGGACGATGGCGATGGCGATGACGATACAGCGGACGCTCTATACCAAAGCTCGGGAATGGAAACGGAGCCTTCATGCGTCTCAAAGAAAGACGTGTTTGTTGAGCGTTTGGCGTCTGTTGTCTTCTAGAGTATATTGAGCTGTGTGAAAGGCGTCCGAAAGATGGATGGATGGCTTTTACCTCAAATTGACAACTTGGTGTCATCTCGATGGACGACAAGGACGCTTTCATGACAACAACGACGATGGGAAGGGCGGATGAGTGCGTCGGGTGTGCACGCCCCCGACTTCGACTTCGACGTTGATGTTGAAGAACTGAAAATACAAGGAATCACGCCCAGGTCACCGTCCTTGTCAACATAGCGACGAAAGTGAAGCAACAATGAGGCGAGTTGAGGCTTGAGGCGGGTGTCAGCAGTAAAAATGTGGTCAGAGTCGCAGTATTATTCTTCTTTCTTGTCTTTTGCTAGCTACACCGATTGCTGATTTCTGGCCTTACACGAGCTCAAGTCCGGCCCGGTTCACCTGCCCCTGCTTGTTTTGGGGCTTGTTCGCACTGAATCTGTCACCCAGAAAGATATGAGAGAAGGCGAAGAAGGCAGTGATTCCAAAGAGGACACTATTGAGTCGGTCAACAAGAGCCAGGAGGGATGAAATCACTCCGACTTACAACTCGAATACCCCAACCACGACACTACCTGTAGCGGACGCACACGCCCCGACCTCGCAGATGTCTGCTCTGCGCAAGCGATCTGCCATAACGGCAAACCCTGCCAGCCAGAAGATGGACGTGGTGGTTTCAGCGGCGAGCATGGCAAATGGATGAGCCAGAACTGGGAAGTAGCGGGGTGTCAAGATTGTATAGGGAACCGTGACAAGCAAGGTGAAGACGGTGATGAAAATGAAGAAGACAACCCCAGCAGGGACATCGAGGGCAGGACGGTGGGTGTTCAGGACGTTGGCCACTGAATCATCGTGTCAGTTCACATCGCTCTCAAGCAACAAGTGCAGAACACACCTGTTGCTCCAAGCGCCATGGCGATGAAAGCCAACACTCCTTGAACGATGCGGAGGATGAGGACTGGACTGAGAAACATTTTGGATGAACGCTGGTTGTTGTGCTTGCTGGCGATGTAGACAGGCTCTGGTGACGAGAGTGAGGACCCTGAATCTGAGAGATGCGGATACGGTTGGAGGAGGTCGTCAACGACTATGATGGATTCAACTAACGGTTTTGCGGAGAGGGCAAATGAATTTAAATTGATCAAAATATTGACGCCCAGAAGTTGAAGTTTGAGACCCGCCGAAAAGATTGCAACTGCTAGTATTAATACAACTAACACACTCACAGCCGGCGCGAATGTGGGAATAGAAGGAGATGGTCAGAACTTTTATCTCTGTCAGGTAGAGAAATGGGAAAGGAACGGGCGAGACAAGGTATTCATAAAGCAATCAGCCATGTCTGTCAAGCATTTGCATCGTTTGTCCCACATGCGACACAGACGACGCTTTGGGGGGACAGCAAGATTGGCTGTTTGAGATCATATCGGAGGGGATGACTTGCATGGACGGTCTGTGGTCGGTCACGACGGGGAGGAGGGCGATGGTGTTTGACATTTTTGATCGAAGTCGGAGAACAAAGCAGATGAAGAAGATGAAACAGACGAAGATGATGGAGATCAAAGAAACGCAGGCGGCGCAGTTTGTTGGGGCCAAGGCTGCGACAGTCGCGATGCGCAGGGGCCGCGTTTCAGATTCAACCGCGTCACGGTGATTGATTCGACAGCACAACACAACACCATCTCTGATTACCATCACCATCGTCACCAATACCACGATCCTCATCAGAGAGACGCCATCACGAGTTGGTGCTACGTCTCACCCTCCCTTACGGTCATGTCATTGTCCCACCTTGCGCGTCTCTAGGCACTCTCAACAGCTACCACTTCGCCACTACTTGCAGCATTTCCACGTCGTTTCTCCCGCGAGATCATCCCACCCGAATACAGAACAGTAGGCAGAATCCCCACCGCACACCACAGTGCCATGGTCCACGTCATGGTCTTCCAGCCCGAAGCATTCTTGACGGCGGCCGATACCAATGGCCCGAGCAGACTCCCTCCGGCCCATGACACATTGAAGATCCCATAGCTCTGGGCATACGCAGACTTCCCAGCAAAGACATCCGGCTCCTGCCGCACCTTTGCATCGCACACTTTGCTGAATTCTGCCATCAGTGAGGTCAAGAGAAGCGCGGTAGCAGCTCCCAAAAGTACCAGCAGGGCGCACAGTAAGACTGCTTGGCCGACCGTGTCATGGTCAACCAGCCTCAGCAACACCCAAAAGGGTACTGACAGCAGCAACCCAGACGCTGCGATCCAGCGCGGACCGTACTTGTCTGTCAGATGTCCTATCCATGGGCCTGCGAAGCCTGGCACAATCAATGCCAGGAAAGTCAATCCGGCTCCCAGAGAATCCCAGCCAAAAACCTGGTTCACATACAAGGGAAGAGTCGTATCAATGGCCGTAAAGGTCATGGACCCCACAAGATTCCCCCAGAACGCCACCAGAATACGTCGCGATTTGAGCAGAATCAAGATGGACGGTAATTTTCGCTTAGGACGCGTGACAGAAGGCTCGGCGACGGCTGTTGTTGCGTTTTTCTCGGCCACAGCGGTTGAATTATTTCGATCGTCAAGTTCGATATCCTGTTGAAGGGGGGCGGTGGATATTGGCTGATCTGAGGTAGTTTCTGGTTCAAGCCATCGGGCTGCGATTTTCTTCTCGATCAAGGCCAGTCGTAAGACGATATCAAATCCGATCACCGCAAAGGTCACCCCGAACACGGCGTAGTACCCTGACCGCTCGTATACCACACCGCCAATCAGTGGCGACACCAAGACCCCCAGCGAAGTCGCAAGACTGACATATCCAATAGCCTGACCTGATTCTTGCTCACTCACCGTATCAGCCAAAAGTGCTAGGGCGACCACCCATACCACGGCAGCCGACACTCCTTGTAACACCCTTCCCGCCACTAGCACTGGGATGGTTTTGCCCAAGCATAGCATCAAAGTTGACCCGGCAAGGATGACCAGGCCTGCAAGAAATGGCCCACGGCGAGAGCTGGTCCAGTCGGCCATGATGCCACAGATCGGAGCGAACACTAGCAATCCAGCTGCATATACGGAGAGCAGGACCGAAACCCAATGCTGCGTATCATCATGGTCCACATGGACTCGATCTTGGAGGGCAAAGGGGATGACGGGAACGATTACCCCGTAAAGGAAGACATCCTGGACCGAGGTGAGCACCTGTACCGCCATGAATTCTTGACAGGGAGGTACCTACAGTGAAGACAGACCAGCACACCGCGAAAACAATGAATATCTTGGACGAGCGGAATTCAAGAAAGGCTGGCCTGTGGCCGCGCAGGGGTATTATTTGATTGCGCAGATCATGGCTTATGCTGCTCAGCCCCAGAGCCATGGGTGATGTCGTCTGCTTTGACTGTTCCTATTCTTGCATATACAAGAAAACCACAGGGCTCACAAAGTCGATGAACACACCGTCATGGATCTTGCAGCTCCGTTGGTTCTAGTAGTTTTTCTGTTTCGAGGAATTTCGCTTAGCTAAGTGGACGTCCATCTCCGTTCCGGATCCGAAGAATCTGGGCCGGATCGTCTTAACTCCTCAGCCTCGGATCTCAGAATGGGAAGATAACAAGATAATAGCCATCTAGCAACTGAATGAATTCCGGCTTCCCATGCAGCCATGCCAGGTACCAGAAGTGGTCAACCACCCGAAAGGACACCTAGACCGAGTTGGGACAAGGCTATTCGCATTGCTGCTTGTACATGGGATTCTTGCAGAGTCGAGCTCCGCAGTTTCACTTCCCAGCGCAATGCAGCGCAGCGCAGCCAAGTCACCAACTGGGGAAACGAACATGGGTAAGCAAGTGTCGGTTCTTTCTTCGTCTCCTCTCTCGCTTTTTGAGTTTGTGCACTCGTCGAGATACGAGGAGGATTTCTGGTTGGGAAACTGACGTGGGTTGATGGCCCGATCACGCAATTCTTAGCACCGCGTCCGATTGAGTCTTTCGAATGCGGGGAAACTGGCCTTGAGGCACTCGAAGCTGGTGGAAAAGGTGACCAACTGAGAGCTTACGAGGGAGGAACCCCTCCAGAGCTCACAGAGACTTTTCTTTCTTTTGCACGCCATCTTCAGAAGCTATTCTCACAAAGGTCACTGGTGCATCTCTTCGTGGCCATTGACCCGAGACCAACTTCCTTCTCCCCTCCTCCATTCCTCTACTAAGAAAACATATAACCTCTCTTCAGCAATCCAGCCATTCTAGCAAGCCTGCAGTCTTGTACTTCACCACCTCGTGTCACTCCCCTCTTGAGCTGAGCTGTCAAAGCCCATCCTGCTACAGAACCGGCGATCTTCACAATGCCTTCGGACGACTGGGTTCAAAAGTTCGAGACCCTTCAGGTCCACGCTGGCCATTCGCCAGATCCTGCCACCAACTCTCGCGCTGTCCCCATCTACCAGTCCACCTCGTTCACTTTCAATGACAGCGCTCATGGCGCCAGGCTTTTTGGCCTGAAAGAGTTTGGGAACATCTACAGCCGGATCATGAATCCTACCGTGGATGTCTTGGAGAAAAGAATTGCGGCCCTCGAAGGGGGCATTGCTGCTGTTGCCGCTTCGTCTGGCCAAGCTGCCCAGTTCATGACCATTGCGGCGCTGGCGCATGCCGGGGACAACATCGTCTCGACATCCAACCTGTACGGCGGTACCTACAACCAGTTCAAAGTCATGTTCCCGCGCTTGGGGATTCACACCAAATTTTTGACCTCGGAAAAGCCCGAAGATTTCGAGGCAGCTATTGATGACAAGACCAAAGCTGTCTATGTCGAGACCATTGGCAACCCTCGCTACAACGTCCCAGACTTTGAGGCTATTGCCAAAATCTGCAATGCCAAGGGTGTGCCTTTGGTGGTGGACAACACCTTTGGCGCCGGTGGCTTCTTCTGCCAGCCGATCAAACATGGTGCACACATCGTGGTGCACAGCACCACCAAATGGATTGGCGGCCACGGCACCTCGATTGGTGGCATCATTGTCGATTCAGGCAAGTTTGATTGGGCAGCTAACGCGAAACGATTCCCTCAATTCAACGATCCCGCTCCCGGCTATCATGGCTTGAAATTTGTTGATACCTTTGGCCCTCTGGCTTTCCTCATTCGAGTGCGTGTAGAGATCTTGCGTGACTTGGGATCCTGCATGTCGCCATTCAACGCTCAGCAATTCATCTTAGGCACTGAGACACTGAGCTTACGATGCGAGAGGATTGCAGAAAACGCTCTGAAGCTGGCCAGATGGCTCGAGAAACATCCCAACGTCGCGTGGGTGTCGTATCCTGGGCTCGAGAGCCATCCCTACCATCAACTAGCCAAGAAATATCTTCCCCGTGGTTTTGGAGGAGTCATGTCTGTCGGTGTCAAGGGTGGCTCTGCTGCAGGTTCGCAAGTGGTTGACGGGTTCAAGATTATCTCCAACCTCGCCAAGTGAGTATTCTTTCCTGAATTGTCCCAAAGCTGTGCCCGCTAATCAGAGTGCAGTGTCGGTGATGCAAAGACGCTCGCCATTCATCCGTGGTCGACAACCCACGAACAACTGAGCGAGCAGGAGCGGATAGACTCGGGCGTCACTGAAGACATGATTAGAATCAGTGTTGGAATTGAGCACATCGACGACATCATTCACGACTTTGAGCAGAGTTTTGCTGCCAGCGAAGCCGCACGACCGGATGCAGAGGGCAACAAGGACAACGCAGCGGCTGGTGCGAAGCCAAGTGGTGATGCAGCACTCAGTGGGGCTACCTGATTTCCCTGACCTTTGTTCTTATTTCGTTTCATGGAACGTTGCGATGCAGAAGAGGGATCCTGATGACACATTTGGATACAGGGCCGAACCTCTAGAACGATGGAGTTCAACCGACAAGAGAGTGACATGGAACACAAGAGGCTTCGTTATACCTAAAGCGATACAGAGGGGGAGGAAGGAGTGACCTTGGTGCTGTCTAAGCGAAAGAAGTATACCACGTAGAATCTGGAGAGCTGGAGAGCCGGAGAGCTGGAGAGCTGCAAGCCACTCGGTGAGGCTGGAAAGGGGAATTCCGGGACCAGCTGCGACAGCCAATCGGTGATGATGGTGGTTGTAGGGCGACAATTATGGACTTGAATATTTTCATTTTCACATGCTCGGACACCCTTTTGCATTCGGCAATTCCAATAATATCACGAGGAAATCTGTTCGCCCAGCTCGGTGAGATGTTGCAACTCCCAAGGCTCGCCGAGTCTTCTAACCCCCAGAGCCCGTATTCCGTATCCAGTATTGCGTGTGTGTAGTCAGGCAGTCTACCAACTGCTGTCCATCTTTGGTTACATGTCCGTTGGTCTGGTCCACTTACTCGGGAGCTTGCCACTACAAGTAATAGAGCCTGGCAATTGTCTGGCTAAGATCGGGGATGCCGAGGCATTCTGGTGGCATTAACTTGATGTGATGGAGATCGCGTCGTAGTTATTAGTGGTTAGTGGCACTTGGTGGCGTGGCATATGATGATGATGGTGATTATTCCTCCGCCCGAACCATCTGCAACCGCAGGTACGCAGCCCAAGAAAGGGAGCAGGGCAGATGACATGCCATGAGATGCCACACCGAGCATTCTCGATTCATTCTTTGGTCCCAGACATGCGCCCCCCTTTACGAGTGGAAGTTTTGTCGAGTCAAAAGTCGCAGGAAAACTGAGTGACGCCGGCCCCGAATCAGTTCCCACCTCCTGTCAGATCAGAACTGGCAAGTTATGTTATTGTCCTCCCTTGACTCCATCGATCCAGTTTTCCTTTTCTTCCATTTCCGCTTTCCTGGAGACCCCGTAATTGATTGACCGTTTCTTCTCTTCCTTTTTGGTCTCTTTCGCACGTCCTCGTCCTCGTCCTTGCTTTCGTCGGCCGCCCTTATCATGCCCCTTCTCTCATCCAAGGCGCTCTATGCGCAAAAAGCCGACGAATACTACCAACCACCTCCCAAGGGGCAGCCGTATTCCATCACCGTGTCTGGTTCGGAGAAACCTGACCGCACTCTCGTCTACCGCCATCGGAAATGTCGCGATGGCGTCCTCGAGACCCTCGATCCCTCTGTCACTACGGCCCATGAAATGTTCGAATACGCCGCACAGAGATGGCCTCACGCTCCGTGTCTAGGCTACCGACCCTACGATTCCTCCAAGCAAGCTTACGGTCCCTACGAATGGCTAGATTATGAGACAGTCCGCAAGAGGAGGTCGGATTTCGGCGCAGGACTCGTCGAGCTGCATGCAAGAGAAGGGATCCAGGGCGCGAACTATGGCGTTGGACTATGGTGCCAGAACCGACCTGAATGGCAACTCACGGACCTGGCTTGCATGTCCCAGTCGCTGTATTCGGTCTCTCTCTACGACACGCTCGGTCCTGATGCGTCTGAATACATCATCCAACACGCCGAACTGGCGTCGGTCGTTTGCTCTCTGCCACACGTCCCCACCCTCATCAGGTTGAAGCAGCGCCTCCCTCACCTCAAATTCCTTGTCGTCCTAGACCCTCTTGAACCGACCCTGAACGAGAAGCCGGAACTGTCTAAGCAGCAGCTGCTCGACTCCATGGCTGCAGACGTGGGGCTCAAAATCTACTCTCTTGCAGCCGTGGAAAAACTTGGAGCAACTCTAGGGAAACCCAACAACCCTCCCAAACCTTCAGATCCCATCACCATCAACTATACCTCTGGGACCACGGGAGCACCCAAAGGTGTCCTTCTCACCCACGCAATGTGCGTGGCAGCCACGTCCTCCTCGCTCATCTCTATTTCAGTCAAGGAGAATGGCGTGGTCTTGAGTTACCTACCACTTGCCCACATCTACGGCCGCTTGTTGGAACACACTGCGATCTGGAGTGGTAGTCGGATCGGCTACTTCCATGGCAACATCCTCGAACTCGTGGACGACATCAAACTCCTCCGTCCTACCAACTTTGCTTCAGTCCCTAGATTGTTGAATCGCTTTGGTGGAGCGATCAAGGCCAACACAGTCGAGCAGCCAGGCGTCAAGGGGGCACTGAGCCGCCACATTGTCCGTACGAAACTGGCCAACTCGAATCCGGCGTCGAAATCCCCAGGATCCGCTGCGCCAAGCCCAACCTACCGGCACGTGATCTACGACCGGATCTGGGGTCGCAAGGTCTCCTCCGCCTTGGGTCTTGACCGCGCAACGGCGATTGTGTCGGGCTCAGCACCCCTTGATCCCTCGTTGCAACAATTTCTCCGCGTCGTTCTGTCGTCTAGGGTCTATCAGGGCTATGGGTTGACGGAAACGTACGCGATCGCGCTGACCCAGCCAGCCGACGACTTTACCGTTGGTAACTGTGGTGGTGTTGTCCCCTGTGTGGAAGCGTGTCTGCTCTCGGTGCCCGATATGGAGTACAGTGTCGAAGACAAACCATATCCTCGTGGTGAGCTCTTGCTCCGAGGTGCGTCTGTATTCACGGGATACTATAAGAACCCGGAAGAAACCGCCAAGGCCTTTACGGAGGATGGCTGGTTCAGGACCGGCGATATTGCCAGTGTGGACGAGAGGGGCAGATTCCAAATCATCGATCGTCGCAAGAACGTCCTAAAACTCGCGCAAGGAGAATACATTTCACCGGAACGCATTGAAGGCGTGTACTTGTCTTCATGCACGTACTTGGCGCAAGCATTCGTGCACGGCGACTCGTCACAGACCTCACTTGTCGCCATCTTCGGCATCCAGCCGGACGTATTTGCCCCGTTCGCGTCCAAAATTCTGTCTCGCGACATCTCGCCTACCGACGTCCCTGCACTCCTCCGCGCATGCGAGGACCCCAAGGTCAAAGAGGCCGTGCTCCAGGATTTGGAGAAGTGTGGCCGCAAGAAGAAATTTGCGGGTTACGAGCGCGTCAAGAGCTTCAAGCTCCTGCTCGAACCCTTTAGCATTGAGAACGAGCTGTTGACGCCGACCCTGAAGCTGAAGAGGCCCGTCGCGGTCAGGAGGTTTCGCACCCTCTTGGATGAACTGTACAAGGAGGACGCTGAGAGGCCGCGCAAGGCCAGGTTGTGAAGAACCCAAAAACTTTTTTTAGAGCATACACAGGTCAGGCACGGAGCGCGCTTCTCTCTTATATGTGTGTATAAGTGTATCTATGTACCATGGCTGCATGGGCACCTAGCATGTGCTGTAGAGGTGCAGGTGGATAGGAGTCATGGCATTACCTACTGTAAGGCTCCATAGAAGACTAGCACCATCTAAAAGATTACTACAAAATTCACTCGCTTGCTTGGGGTATAATAGAGCAGGAGATGAGCGGAATCGTATCGCGCATGTGGCAGGCGACAGACCTCTCGTGTCGTCTCGTCTGGTCTTGTATCGTTCTCCAGGTTCTTGCCCGTCGTAAGTCATTCCCATATTTTGTGGGTATGTACTCAAGTACCGTAGGTACCAGGTACCATGGGACATAGGTACTTAGGTGGTCTCGGGCGAAAAACCTATCGTCCGTCTCCTCTTTTTAATCACCGTAAATCCAAGAGCCTGCCAGTTACGATGGACTCTGTGTATAGGTATTGGGGAACCTTCCACTCGGATTTGCCGGACCATTATTCTCGAGGCCGATATCTCCGTCTACAACTCAACGCTGGGTAGTCGGTAAGCCGCAGGGAGAGTTCTCGGTCGTTCACGTCGTCGCTTCGGAAGATCTTTTTTCCTCTCGGTGCCAAGGCTTGGCCTCAGCCTCGTCAGAGGTGTTCCCTCAATTGTCTGTACGCTGAACTACCAATCCATCTAGACTCGTCGCGAACTGACCATGTATTGCTGCGATTCCATGCATGCAGACGAGGGCATTGAGATAATCCACATTGGGGGCGATGAATCCTCTCTCGTCACGACCCAGGAGAGGTCGCCTTGGAAGCACAAAGTCCAACAACGGTTGTGTTACCTGCAAAATCAGAAAGGTAAAGTGCGACGAAGTGCGGCCAGCTTGCAGAAGGTGCTTGGGCACTGGCAGAAAGTGTGATGGCTACGGCCAAAATGTCGGTTCACATGCATCTCGGGCGGCTGCGGGGGCAACGAGCTTCGGCAATCTGCGCCGCCTCGTTTCCACTACAGCTCATAACCACGCCGAGCCCGAGGAGCTGCGATCTTTCGAGTTCTTCATGGAGAAAGTGGTGCCCAGCTGTACCCGCATGGTTGACGAAGCCTTCTGGCACCAAATTATTCCCCAGCTCAGTCGTTCGGACCCCGTCATCTGGTACGCTGTGAATTCTCTCGCCTGTCTCATTCGCCACCCGCAGTTTTCGCCGACCTGGACGCTCCCTGGAAGGAAGATCCTACAACCTGCAGTGACCGACGAGCATCGAAGAGCCCTGAGATGGTACAACCAATCTATCGCCAAGTTGCAAGAACGAATCTCAAACGAAAATGTGTTGTCAACAACCACCACCATCACCTTCGTCAGTTGCATATTATACATTTGCATCGAATGCGTGCAAGACGACCATGTCGAGGCCGCTGCACTTTATCGGCGGGCGGTGGCGATGATCGGACCGGTGTCAGACCATCATCAACGTGGACACTCTTCCACAACTCGACGTGAAGTAACGCTCGAAGAAACGGTTCGAGCACTGCTGCGCCATATGGCCATCTCGCAGGGCTTGCCAGTGAAAAGAAGTGCTGCTACTGCCGCCGGCGCCGGCGCCGGTGCCGGTGGTGGTCCTGTTGTTGCTGTTGATGGCCCGGAACGGCACTATCAGTTTTCCACATTACAGGATGCGAGGGATGAGCTTTACGTTTTGATGAGCGAGGCTCATGAATTTATCGTCCATGTGGGTGAAATCAAAATTAGTGTATCGAAGAAAGGCTGGAAACCATCTCCTGACCTGATGTCATGGCAAAGTTCTATCGAGGCAAACTTATCGAAGTGGCTTTCCGCTCTTCGACATTTTGTCGGCAGCAATCCAGACACCGTGTCTCGACCAGACGATATTGAGCGGTTTGCCCTCTTGAATGTTGGGTTCAGCCATTACTATATATGGGTTGCTACGTCTTTAAGTATGGACGAGACTGTCTTTGACCATTTTATAACCCCGTTCCAAGCCATGATCGAGCATGCACGTCACGCCGCCGCAACGCGCAACAGTGGAGGCGGCCGTCCGGTATTTGTATTCGAGACTCGATTCCTCCCTTCTCTATTCTTCATTGCGTGCAAATGTCGCGATCCGGTCGTGCGCCGACAAGCCGTCTCTTTACTCGAAAGCGGACCTTTGATCGAAAACACGTTCAAAGCCGAGCCCATGGCCAAAGTCGCGAAACGTTGTATCGGGATTGAAGAAGCCGGTAGTGAAGGAGGCGTGTTCCACTTACAAGCTCACAAGACCGAGTTTCCCCCCGAAGGCCACAGAATAACCTGGAACAAACTCATTGAGATGCCCGATGCTCATCATGGCAGAGTAGATCAGTACTTGATGTTTGGGAGATGGCAGCAGCAGCAGCAGCAAGTCGGCGGAGAATGGATTTCCAGCACACACATTGTCAAGATATGAAATGTCAAGGCTGAGTTTGGCCTTGATCTCGTCCTGCTCTCGGGGAATCCCCTATCATCAAATCCCACTCTGTTGCAATCTCTTACTGCACCGAGGTGTCGAAGCTGTTCGGCCGACATTTGACGAACTTGGGGTTTTCAGTGTTCGGTTTTGAAGAAGAAAAAAGTCTCCAAATGGCAAAAGAAGCCAATGATGATCGAGGCTGCCGCGCTGTCGATAACAACAAAACGCCGATCCCGGTCTTGCTAAAGCGACATGCTTGTACCCGGAGGTTTTGGGTGTATATATGTATCAAGGAATATCTGTACCTGCTAGGGGACAGCGCCACACAAGATCACAAGGAAAATTTAGGCAGCAAGCGGAAGGGCAGCGAATCTTATCAGATTTCCTGACGCCCATCTGAAAAACGAATGCCTAGCAGAGAGGCAGGTATAAACCAACCGATTCGCAAGGGGCCCAGATTAGCCTCCCTGTGGGTTTTGCTCAAAGAGTGCTCCTCCCTGAACACTCGGTGATTGCTCAGCCAAAAGGCTCAGTTAAAGCTTTGGCGTAAAGCGGCCTTCGATCACCCTCTAGGATCAACCCGTATATGGCAATTAGGTTTTTCGTTCTCGAGTTATATAGGTACTTTGGTACTTGGGTGCGTTGGTACTTGGGTATTTGATGTATCTAACATATCAATATAGCAACATAGCAACGTATCATGATCATAATCATAACAAGTATTTGTATCCCTGTACCTCTGTACCTCTGTACCTCTGAATACCTATGTGAGAACCCAAGTACCAAGGTAGGCATGTGGGGGTGCTAGGCAGACATCTGTATCAATCATATCTACATATCTACATACATACATTCATTCATCCATTCACAGTTCACAGCTCACAGCTCGGCTTGGCTGGTATTTGATGTTCATCTCCTGCCTTCTCTCCCTCTCCTCCTCCTCCTCTC